>NC_140592.1:873920379-874162879 GCF_964204655.1 Triturus cristatus | reverse complement strand
TTGTCTGCCACGCGGTCAAACCCCATCTTCCCCTGTTCAGCCAGTTTCTCCTGGCACCCAACACATGGCATTGGAAGGCAATGTGTTCGTTGTGGGCATCCTGGGAGGTAGCCGTGGTGCTGGGTGCTGCCTGCTGTGGTTCTGTGAGGGGGTGGGTTCTCCTTGTAGCAGCTGGGCTGCCCTGCTCCTGGAAGTGGGTTGCAGAGGCTGTCCATGAGCTGTTGGAGGGCGTCAGAGTCAAAGGTGTGGTGGTCCTCTTTGTCATCAGAGAAGAGAGGTTGGTACTGCTCTGCAGGAGGTGTTAAATTTCCCTCTGCAATGTGAAGGGGAGATGCAGTTTAACATTGTGTTGACATGTATGTTGTCGCTTGGTACATGTTTACATTCAGACTGCATGAAAGTGTACATTGTGACTGTTTGTGGTGAGTTGCCTATATGGTGCGGGACAGTGGACATTCTGACAACATCACAAATGTGTGTTTCTACTTGTACATTGTCAACTCACATTTCCCTGATATGCCACCTGTCATTGGCCAGTTTCTGCACACAAGCGACACCTGTTGTGTCCTCTGTTCTGTGGTGGACATGTTGCGGATTGTGCCACATTGTTGTTGATGTTGTGTGCTCTGCATGTGATGTGTGTGTGCCGCATTTTGGGGGGAGTCGCCCCTGCAGCTCTGATTTGGCTGCCCCTTATCCTTTGCATGCGGTATGCCTCCGACTACTGTGCTTCTACAGTGCTGAGATGTTGCATACTTGGATGGGTGGGAGTTGGGGGTCTTGGGCAGGGTTTGTCCGCAGATGTGCTATGCTTACTTGTGCATGTGTGCCATTGTGCCCATCTCCCGCTGTCCCCCCAGTCCCTGGTCGTTACTCACCCTGTTGCTGTTGTGTCAGGTCATGTTGAGCAGTGTCCGGTCCCCCGACTCCTGCCACCGTCTCCCCACTGATGACTGTGGACACCATTTCCTCCATCTCGTCCAGCTCCTCCTGTGGCGCTGGGCTCCCACCTCCAGTCTGCATTGTTGCCTTCCTGTTGTTTGCGAGTTTCCGCTTGGATTTGCGCTTGACATCATTCCAGCGCCTCTTGACCTCTTCCATTGTCCTCTTCAGCACTCCGACTGCATTCACCTTGTCCACGATGGTCTGCCATATTCCATTTTTCGTTGCCAGTGACACAGTGGAGGTGACACACAGTAGTTGATGGTGTTCTATCACCTCCGTTATCAGGATCCTGTTTTACTGCGGACCGAACCTTTTCTTCCTACTCTTCTTCTCCTTGCCCTTACCTGGCCCGAGGTCCCAGGCTGGTCCTCCGGGGGGGTTGTGGGGCTCTGGTTGTCCTCTGCACTTGCTCCGACTGCCTCCATTGTGCTTCGCTGTTTGGCTTTTGTATGTGTTTTTTTTTTCAACTTTTGTAGTGCATTTTCCCGCATGTTGCGTGGGGTTTGCAGGCCTGTGGTTGGTTTTCGCTGATTTCTGTATCGTGATTTGCGTCATCTCGCATTTTTGCGGTATCGCGTTGATTTTAACGCGTTAATTTGTCACGTTGTGGTGGGTCTATTGCTTGGTGTCGCCGTGTTGGGAATACCACGTTAACAGTGTTATTTTCCCACGATACACTGCGATGTGAAGAGTTGCGTTAAGCTACTTTGGCGGTAGTTATCACACGATCTTGAGAATATCCCCCACAGTGTCCTGAGCACAGGTTACTTTCAGAGTCCTTCTAAAATTGTACTTCAATTTTTTTTACACCCTGACAACTTTCTGGTCCTTCCTCATCTCACTCATGCAACGTCACTTTTTTTGCTCCTCTTTATCCAACCTGGACACAACTGGGGGTTTGATTTCCAGCAGGGTAACACATCAAACATCTTTTTAGCTATGACAGCATGCAGCATCACAGGACATTCTCCATAAACCCCTTAAAAATTACAGTAAAAAATTGATGCCACTGACAACACCCTCAAATGCTAAAAATACAGCTATTAAAGGAAGGATGCAATCTGGCCTGGTAATACACCAATTCCAAGTACATTGTGCTAACAAATTATGCATTACCCATGACAGAGACCAGGTCATCCACAGGAGGCAAATGAAACCCGTTCAAATTGTGAAGGTCAATGTACCATGTCATCTCACCCGACCCTTTATGGGAAATGATCACCGAAGAGTCACTCTGTAGTATCTGTTTGTTCAATTAGTGATTCCTCAAAAAGCCTATTTTCTGTCCCAGTTTCTCTCAAATTTACCGGAACGGTCCAGATTTCATACTCCACCAGCCTGTCATTACTAACCCTGGGCGCGACACTACGCTTCGCCCACGTAGTGTACGTAGCGCTGCCTGCCACGCAGTTTTCGAAGTAGGCGAAGCAGGCAGCGCCTACGCACACTACGTGGGCGAAGCGTAGCTGCCTGCCGCCCACCACCCGCCTCCCTCCCGCCGTACTTTTAAAAGGAAAAATAAATTTGTAATAAAGCAAATTAGGCACTTACCTGACGCGCGGCGTCTCCCGGGGCTCCCTCTTCTTGTTTTTCAATTTTCCTGACAAATGCGCGGACGCCCGCGCAGGCGCATTTCTCGCAAGAAATGCGCATGCGCGGGCGTCCGCGCATTTCTCGCAAGAAATGCGCATGCGCGGGCGTCCGCGCATGCGCATTTGTCAGGAAAATTGAAAAACAGGAAGAGGGAGCCCCGGGAGACGCCGCGCGTCAGGTAAGTGCCTTTAATTTGCTTTATTACAAATTCATTTTATCTTTTAAAAGTAGGGTGGGTGGGTGGCGGGTGGCGCGTAGTGGGGCTACGTGAAGCGCGTAGTGTGCGTAGATTTGGGCACACTACGTGCTGCTTCACGTAGCCCCACTACGCCCACTACGCCCACCCTTAGTCATTACCCTCCTCCGGCTCCTTACTGAATGAGTGAGGAAGCATCTTCAAATTCAGAGTTTCTCCTTTACAGCCATTCTAACCTCCCTCAAGACATCATTCGGTTTCTCTTAAATAGCATATGCGTTGATATTTGGGTGTATCACCATGCACAGATCTCTTTGGTAAGTGCATACTCATATCAAACTTACTTACTTGGTTACTCACACCTTACACTTGGTCTGAAGTTGTAGGGTGTATTTTAGCTCAAAACCTTACTAATGACCAAATAGGTGCATCACCACATCTACCTTCATTACTACCCAGCTTGCGGGACTCAAGACAGGTTTGTATAAAGTAATACTTAATTTTAGCTAGAGTTTACGTGTGTATTTTTGCAGGTTCTTAGCATTGTAACTATTAGGTGTTATTACCCAGTTGTATGGCGCTTTATTTACCCACCTCGAAAATATAAATGAAAGTCTGTCTCAGCACTTCCAGGACTGAACCTGGTCTGCACAAGGATCTCTGCATTGGGCGTTTTGTTGCTGCAGTATTTTACACAACAGTGACCCATCCAGGGCTGACTTTAGCGCTGGTGGTTGCTCGATGCCACAATTCTTTGGGCGCCCCCTCATCGACCTCCTTCTGCACTAATTCCTTCACTACCACTCAGTGCTTAGTTTGTGAAAAAAAGCTAAGTACGAGGTCCCTCGTCAGGTGGCCACTGCAGCTTGACCCATCTAGTGCCCCTGCCAGCTCGGCCAATGACTGAACCAATACACCTACCAACCATCATATCCTACAAGTGAGACTGTTCAGTTTATTACAGACCCCTAAATCTAAAGGGTTGGCTTGGTCGGCTGGTATTAGTCCCTTTTAAAGAATATTGAATTAATAAACACTATTGCTGTGTTCATCTTGAAAGCAGAAATACATCACCACTATGTGGCAGACTGTCATCAGTGCAGATGTTGACAATTAGGTGGCGATGCATAGCACCGGAAACCACTGGCTCAAATTAAGCTCTGCTACTACCCTCAAATAGTGCCCCTCATAGCCCCATAGCCCCTCTCTTACATACAATTCATTTTTATAGCGTTTCTCATAGTTCACTCACACTCAGTTCTGCCATCTCCATGGCACACATTCTTTGCAACAGGCAATGCACCTCCACCAAATACCATCCTGCACCCTAGGGCACCTCATGAAGATGTGTCATGCCTCCTTGGTCCTGGAGGCAGCGGTGCCACGGCAGGGGTGCGTACATGGGCACGAAAACATTCCAGGGAGAAATAGGGCCCCCTTTCATGAGGTTAGGATTAGAGCTGTTCTTCCGTAGAGCTGCAGGCACCTTAAACATGCCTATTTCAAAGTGGAATTCTCTGCTTCAATAGTTTCCATTGATTTAGGGCTGAAAAAGAATGATTACTTGTAAAATAAAGTGCCGCAATAATGCTACTAAATTTCCATTTTTGTGCTGCTAAATTTCCAAATCTACGCCGCATTAATCTGGGGGGTCTGCCTAGAGCAAGGCACCCATGTTGGACCACTGGCAGTAGGTTTAATTGCCAGTGTATTAATTGGTGGGGGCAACTTAGTTTGAATCTCCATGCCATTCTTATCATTGTAGAGAATCAAGACACGTGATCCATTGCTTCATTTTTACTCCATTCACCCATGTGGAAACAGCCCCCGCCTCCCCTGTCCCCCCATCCACCCTCCCCGGTATTCACATTGCCAAATATCACTATGATCAGGTATACAGGGATGCATTGAAGTTGGGTGGCACTGTGTGTTGTTGGACTTAATCTGTGCTTGTTAGTCTCAGAAGGTAAAGGTATTTTGGGCATGTAATTTTGGTAAAATTCTGATGCTAAGAGATTGAGGAATGGCTTCCAAACCCCCTTGAATGTGTCTTCGGAGTTTGCCAAGGTAGCATTGATTTGTTCCATCCCCAGAACATACCATAATCTATGAACTCATCCCAGGTACGTTGGTGTCGTTGGCGTCCCCCAGTGCGACAAAATGTTCTGGAGTGCTGCCCCCACTACAATATCCATCTGTCGCACCCTGCAGGATTTTAAGGGAAAAGTCAGTGGGTGGGGTAGTCTTAGTATTACAAAAGCTGGAAATCTTGGTAGCTGTGTGTCAAACTGCTGGTCTATCTCATCTAATATCTTGGGCCAGTATGATGCTAGTGCGCGGCACTCCCATAGTATGTGTAACAAGGCACCATCATTCGCATCCCCGCCAGCATGTGGGACTTTGTTCCAGATTCCCCTTGTTGAGCCGCATTGGCGTTAAGTACCAATGCGTTACTATTTTGGTGTCGGTTTCAGTACTGGCTGCATTCTGGGCTGTATGCCTGGCCCTTTAATATATTTCTCCCCATTCCTTACGTGATAGGTCCCTTCCTATCTCCTTAGTCCAGTAGTTCTGACTCGGTGTGAGTTGCATGGGGGCAGGTGGGTGAATCATGGCGTAGAGTTCAGAGATCAATTTCTTATCATTGCTCTTTGTGACTAACCATTTTTCATATCTCGTCAGTTTCCTTCTAACTTGTGAATGTATACTAGGTTGGAGCAGCCAATGCCGCAATTGCAGATATCGGAACTGTTCAGACTCCGGCAGTGTGCAATCTTGTTGTAGTTGTGTGAACGGTATAATCCTCTCTACATCGAACATGTGTTCCGCCGCCTTGTAGGGTGTGGCTGGCCATACCACAAACGCCGTGCTTTTAGTTTCCGGGGAGAATTCTTTATTTTCAAACAGTGCCATCATCGGGGAGAAAAACATCGTCAGTTCTCATTTCGTAGCCACCCTGTCCCATACCTCCCATCACTGATTTTGTGATGGGTGCCCGCTGGAGACTCTGCGTCCTGTCTGCTTTCTGTAAAAAGGGTACCTTCCACAGCAAGAGCCCCGCTATCGCCCTATCCCGAAACCGCCTTCTTTTTTCTGATTCCTCTCTGCTCCATTCCACCAAATATCTCATCTGAGCTGCTCGAAAGTAGTCCATGAGACTTGGGATCCCCAGCCCCCCATCTTACAGGGTCAGGTATTCCAGATCCTGGAACATACGTGGTCGCGTTCCCGCCCAGACAAAGTGGAGGATGTCTTTCTGTAGTGATGTAATTGTTACTTTAGGTGGAGAGACCGGGAGTGTTTGAAACAAATATAATGCTTTAGGTAGGATGGACATTTTATTGGCCGCTATTGGTCCCAGGAGTGAAAGGCAGTGGTGTCTCCAGCCATCCAGTTCTCTCCTAATCTGTCGGCGCAGTTTGGCATAGTTCAACTTGACCGTTTGCTCAATGCTGGGGGCCAACTCAATCCCCAGGTATGGGATTGATTCAACTGCTTGAGCTACTAGAAAGCTTTTCTCCCGAATTGCCGAGTCCCTCGGTGTCTCGGAGAGGCCAAGTGCCTGCGCTTTGCCTACATTCACCCAGAATCCAGAGGCCTTGCCAAAGCCTCCATCTCTTCTAGAAAAGCTGTCAGTGATCTCTCAGGCACCACAAGAGATGCTAATATATCATCAACATATAAAGTTATTGAGTGGTCTCCCCCCTGAACGGAATGCCCTTGATGTTAAGATTATTTCTCACTCTTTGAGCCAACGGTTCGATGTATAGGGCAAACAGGAGGGGCGACAGCGGGCACCCCTCCCTGGTACCTCGTTGAATAGAAAATGGGTGGGAAGAAACACCATTTACCCTAATCAGGCTGTAGAAGAGCTGTAGCAGCTCCCCACCCAGGATCTGAAGCACTCCCCAGACCAAAGTGGGCCAGAGTTTTTGCCAAATATCCCCAGTCCACTCGATCAAATGCCTTCTCGGAGTCGACCATTAGTAATATTGCATCTCAATTTGTCCGGAGGGCCTTATCAATCAAGTGCAGAACCCGTTTGGTATTATCACCACTTTGGCGATTCTGGATAAATCCAGCTTGGTCCGGTACGATTATGCCTGGCATCATTGGGCCTAATCTCTTTGCTAAAATGCTTGTGAACAGTTTTAGGTCCACATTAAGCAGGGAAATGGGGCAATAAGATCCACTCATTGTTTTGTCCTTCCCTGGTTTTAGTATCACCACAATGGTCGCTGTTAGCATATTGATGGGAACCGAGCCAGGGCACCTGAAGGAATTAAATAGCCTTTTAAGGACAGGGGAAAGAGATGGCAGAATGTTCTATAAAAATTGCAGCAAATCCATCCGGACCCGGCAACTTGAGTGGCTTAAGGTGCGATATTGCTCCCATCACTTCCCCGATCCGTATTGGGGCATCCAGGGGGTCAGCTTACATCTAGTATAATGGGGTAACCCAGTGCACCTCAGAACCTGGGTGTGAAGATAAGTAGTAATGTTGGTTCTATCAGCTACAGAATTGCTTTCTTTCTTACTGAATAAAACACAACATTAGCGAAAATGAACAATTATTCAAACATTTGTGTTGTAGCAGTTAATGGAGAAAAAGAAAACAGAGAAACACACAAATCATGAATAAATCAAAAGATTATATTGAAGGAAAGAACCACTTTTTTCTTTTTACATTTTGTAGTGTATAAATGACACTAAGAGGCTGTCACAAGTGACAAATAAACAAACCTGAGCAAGTGCGAGCGTGACAAGGTGCATAAAAGTGCTGGTTGTGAACAAGATATATACAGTGATAAATTGCTGGTTAAAAATTATCATTCAGATGTCGTCCATCCCTAGATACATAAATCTCTAATCCACTTGGGGTTTGAATTTCCTTTGGACATGGAGCAGAGAGAATATGGTCAGGATTATGACAGGCGTGTCGACGTTTCGACACAAAATTTGCAAATTGCTAGTAGTCACGGAGTGTCTCTCTCAGGACGAAAGGAACACAAGGACAGCCTGCACAATTAAAGGGGAAGTATTAGATGAGTGTGTTTGGCAGTTGGAATACGACAATTGTGGTAAGTGAACAAGGACCTACCCAAATACAGGTAAAGTGAACCACGACTGTCTTTAAGATATGATCCTTCCTTTAATCCAACTTCAGGTGGAATGAATCATGCATGGTCCTGGAGTTGATGAGTAAAGCCAAGACTAGTATGTCTATGATGATGAGGAATCACATCAAAGGGCGGCATGGTTGGAAAGCTGCAGTGGAAATGACCAAGCACCAGCAAGCAATCCTCATGTGGTGCCTGAAACATAAGCACCCATGCATGTCCCCAACCACGGAGATACTGATTGACCACGGTGGGTAAGAGTGCAGAAGACCTATCGAGCTAAATTTTAGCAGGGTATAGGACCCAAGTAGATTGCGCAGGCACTGCCAGGTACTAATAGTGATAGCCAAGTATAAGGACATGCAAGTTGTGACTTAGATGCTGCACCTAATTGGACAAACTGATAGAGTGGTACACAAACAAGCATGCGTCTGTGTGAGTTGTGTGCAGTGAGTAAGTTGGGCGCGTGAACCTGTGCTGTTGGATGAGCACGCGACATGGTCTATGATTCTCAAAGTCAAAAATAAAACAGCGCCAAAGGTTAAACACGCAAGGCCGTGCGTGCAGCTGTCGAAAAGGTAAGAAATCATGCGAGCGCGTGAACTGATGGCCGCGCTAGTAGAACTTAAAGTACAGTGGTGTTTTGGGGAAAAAAGAAAAGAAAAAAAAAAAGATTGCACGTGGATTCTAAGAGAGTCACGGTAGAGGACTCCCCCGGTACGTTAAAAGGAGGTTCTATAGCTCTCTATGCTGATGAGAGTTAATTCATGCATCAGCTGGTGTTTATAAGAGGGGAATCAGGTGAGCACACGAACTGAAAGTCGCATATATGGACTGAAAGCACGGTGGTGTTTAGATAAAAAAATTGTGCGAGCCCGTAAGTTGTAAGACAAATGAGAGTCACGGAAGTTAAGGACTCTGCCAGAGAGTTGAAAGTATCCTGGTGAGTGTGAAAGTTCTACAATACTCTACGCTAGTCAAAGTCAAATCATGCATCGGGTGTGTTTTAGAAAGGAATCAGGCGAGCATGTGAGTTCCAGAGCTCTCTCTGTGCTGGTGAGAGTCTGGGTGTTTGGGGACTAACCCGGTGTGTTGAAGGCAAAAGTTCTAAGACTCTCAGTGCTGATGAGTCATTCCATGAATCATGTAAGCAAAGTGACAGAAAAAATGCTAAATGTTAAGCACTGGCCCGCTAGACAAGGGACCACAATAGCAGAATAGTCAGGGATATCTTACCTCTCCCGGCGCTGCTCGAACAGTGAGACGCGAGCGCCCAGGGCAATAGACCAGTTAAATACACTGCAGCTGAGTAGGAGCCACACACCTGCAGGTGATTAGACAAATTGGAATACAAGGCTTACGTCTGCCTCTAGGGAAGGAGTGCGATTTAGTCCAAAAGATTGAAAACGCACAAGGCAGGGAATAATGAAAATAACTGTAAGTGCACCCAGTAGACACAAGGGCATGTAGTCTCTTGTGATGTTGGCACAATGATGAGTCACAGTTGCATGAGCATAGGGTTGGAATGGCATTGCTAAAAGTTGGGTGTACGAACTGCTATTCTGACTGCTATGTATTTAAATAACTTTTACCAGGTGAGGTCAAAAACTTTTGAAACTAAGTTACTGTTTACCACATATTGATTCAGTGCAAACCCTGCAGTTAGGATGCAATTCCCTGTTGGCAGCAAAGGTACACATATGCTTCCTATTTACAATAAAATGCAGTGTAAAGTAATGTACATGTGGTATTCATTCGAAATGAAGTTGCGAACACGAGCATACATTTGAAGTTTTCAAGCAGTTTGACAGCAGTAAATGATCTTGGTTACGATACTTTTTAAGAATTATCCATTGGTCACCTAAGTACATGTAACTGACAGCTTGAGGAACCATGTAATGACTGTACAATTGACAATAGCTACGGTCTCCCTACCGCAATATAATGTATTATACAGTTGTATGAGGTGTTGACACGAGGACATCTATATGTATAAATGACTACGCATTGAGACTGTGATACCCCAATGGATGCGTGTGGGATTATCTCCTGACTAGGAGGCCAAGATGTCTACTGGTCTCCCCCAATTCGTTAAGGCAATTGTTCACAGTGTCTTGCAAGTGGGTCCACCTGCATTCTTTGAAATTCAGTGATGAAGCCAGGTCTCCACCCTTGAGTGTGGAAGGACCCTTTCAAGAACCCACCACCTGAGGTCTTCTGTTTGATGTTTTTTTTCTGGAAGTGTTCTACCACGGATGCTCCCTGGGACTTGCAACACATTCTGCTGCAATGCTGTAGAATTCTACTCTTGACTTTCTGTGGGGTCTGCCCGATGTAGAGTTTGTCACAGGGACACTTGACGGCATAGATGACGTTGGTACTTTTGCAGTTGGTATGGTGTGATAGTTGGAACATTCGCCCATGATAAGTGAAAGTAGCGCCTTCGACTGTGAGTTTGCATGCCTTACATCTACTGCAGTTAAAGTGGCAAGTGAGTGCTCGTAGTTGTAGTTGTGCCCTGATGTTAGGAGGACTTGTGGGTGCCAGATAAGCGCTAACAACGTAGTCACGTACGTTTTTCGCTCTTTTAAAGGCAAAGACAGGATCACTTGCGGTGTTGATTTCAGAAGCCACCAGATTCCAGTATTTTTGATGATTTTCTTGATTTCCTGGCTTCTTGTGTTAAATGTAGTCACACAGACTAGTTTCTCTTCCATGTACATCTTAGTCCTTACTTCCAGCAGGGTTTCTCTGAGACAGTACCAAACCCTCTTCCTTGCATGGTTCAGCAATCCTTTGGGGTAGCCCCTCTCTCTCATTCTTGTGATCAAGATATCAGTCTCTTTGAAAAAGTCTGATCTATGTGAACAGTTCCTCCTCAACCTGAGGAATTGTCCATACAGTGAATTGTCCCATAGGCTCCTTGGATGGTGTGAAGAGTATTTCAACAGGGTATTACGCTCCTTTTCTTTTCTATAAAGGGTAGTGTAGATTAGTGTGTTTGTACTTATATAGCGGGTATATAAAGGGTAGTGTAGATTAGTCCCGCTTTAATCTTGATGTAAAGGTCCAGGAAACAGATAGATTCCCTGCCATGACTCATGGTGATCTGAATATCCAGTGATCTTTCATTGAGCCAACTACAAAAGTCCATCAGGTATTGTTCGGTCCCCTTCCAGACCATGATGACATCGTCAATATACCGCTTCCAAAGGGTGATGTTATCAATGTAAGGATTATTTGTATTGTATATGTGCTTGACCAGGGAGTCAGCTTGGTCTGTGGTTAACTCAAACGTGTGTACACCCTCCAGGTATGAGGTCGCATAGTGGTCTGTTAGGCTGTCCCCCTTATTCAATTCTGCATAAAATTCTTGGAATGTTTGTGCTATATCTTCATCCTCTGTGATTTCCTTACAACTTCCCCATTCAAGTGATTGGATCATTGTCTGTGGGCTCCTAGCTCTGAGTTTGCTTGCCAGCAGGTGCCAAGATCTATTCCCACCTATATAATAGGAGTGTTTTAAGTGCAGCACTGCGTACTGTGCCCTACCAAAGTCTATTCCGGCCACTTGAGCTCTCACTGTTTTCAGCTGCTGCCAGACCCTTGGTGCCCCTGTGCGGCTGTGTACCCTCTCCAGCTCCTTAATCTGAGCTGCTAACTTCTCCCTGTGCTCCTTATTCTCTGCTGCTGATATGGCTATGAGCTCTCCTCGGCTACTGCTTTCTGGGCCTCCAATAATGTGGAGATGGTTAAGTCTGGGAGTCATTTGCCTCTAAGTATTTAGATATGCATTTAGTGAGTTGCTTCTTCACTGTAACCTTGTGGAGCATACTGTTTGTCTAGCGCCAATTCCCCATGTGCTCCCATTGTGGTGGTAACTGTATTGTGACCCTCACTGCATCGTGGTCAGAGAGTGCCGCTGGTTTGATTTCCACTTCCCTGACTGCTCTGCTCACTTCTTTTGTTCCTAGGAGGTGGTCCAGGCATGCATAGGTCCTGTGTGCATGTGAGTAAAATTAATATTGTGAAGACTGTGGATGCCCCTCCCTCCACAGATCCACCAACCCCATGACCTTTAACTACTCCTTCCCTTCCTTTGACATTTCTCCTGTAGGAGACAGACATCTGCTTCAGAGTTTTCTAAGTACGAGAGGATGGCCCTCCTCTTGATGGGGTTATTTAGTCCCTTCACATTGAGCGTAAGGACCTTCAACGAGTTATGTGTCATTACAGGGGTAAGTGTGCTGCGTTGGTCTGAACCGGGCCTGCCCCGCTGGTTCCTTTAGTCCACCATCCTGAGGATGGCTGAGATCATACTTTGATCGTAACGGCTAAAACATGTAGACCTTTATTTCGGACTAATTCAGTTATTTGGTTTAAGCTGCATACGCACTGTTTTTAGTTTCGACACCAGGGTAGATCATAATAAATGTGTTTTTCTTCCTGGTAGCCAATTTTAAATCACTTTTCACTCTATCACTACACGCACTGCAACCATCACCCTAAAAAACATCTGTTTTGCTTCGCCTCTAGTGGATTTAGTAGATCCTAGATTAGACTACCTAAAAAACATCCCTGAGCTCCCCCCTCATAGGGAGGGGGTTGTAGCCCTTGGTTGCACTAGGTTTCGCAACTAAGAGGAGGTCCCAGATGATGAAGCATGCCACTTCGGTGGGTGATGGGATTCTGTCCTTTATAAAGGACTCCCCCTAGATTTAGAAGAGACTTGTAAACTAATACTGTTTGTGCTCCTTATCTTGTTTAAGCTTGATTAGACCCGCGGATTCCTTTTTGTTCTTATCTATAGTGTGTTTGGGGATAGAATCCGTGCAGGTCTGTAAACTTTCCCTTGGACCCCCTTTGTGAAGTTGTTGTTGTGACTGAACCGGGCCTGCCCCGCTGGTTCCTTTAGTCCACCCCTTCCCATGTAGCATTGCTCATCCCTCAATTAATCCTATATCTCTTCCGTAATACCTTCCATGTGAATACCCCTCCCCCCTCCCAGTCAACCCTAACCCCAACTAGAAAATGAAAAGAACCCAATATTAGTCCAGGACCGGCAGGTCTAGTCTGCGTGTCCAAGGAACGCCACGGAGTTGGGTGCATGTTGTGGCCGAATGACCCCCCCTGATCCCCATCCTGCGGCCCGCCACCCACCATGCCGGTTATGGTGCACTTATCTGTCCCCTTCAGGCTCATTTGTCCTCTGCAGAAATCTTCTCGGAAGTCAATGATTCTATGACTGCTTGTCGGTCCTGTGCTATTGTCGCTGAATCTGGTTTCGCCGCATGCTCTGTGGTGCTACCTCTGCAAACTCACTACCACTGGTCTCAGGGAGCCGTGGGTTCTCCTTGTTGTGGGTGGTCGATGCCCAGAACCCAGCATGTTTCCTGTAGTGACCTAAGTTGGTGCAATTTGCCCTCCCACCAGAAAATCACCCTGAAGGGGTTGCCCCAAGAGTATGTGATTCCCATGTTGCACACGTGTGTCGTTGATGGCCGAAAGTCTCTTCTCTTTTGTAGTGTTATCATTGCCAAATCCTAGTAATGCGCAGTGGGATGACCTTGGTATTTAAGTGGTTGTTGGACTCTGGCTTTTTTAAGGATAAGCTCCTTCGACTGGAAGTCCAGCAAGTAATCTAGTATATCCAGCGGTGGGGCCGGAGCCCGGCGATTTAGGCCTACCCTGTGCCTTTGTTCTATTATAATTTCAAAGTCTGGTGGTTCCTTCAGTATGCCTCTAAATAAATCCTGTAAGTAGAGCATGCTGTCTGGGCCTTCTGCTTTGGATGGAACCCCTTTCACTCTAATGTTATTTCATCGAGAGCGGTTCTCCAAGTCTTCAGTATGTGCTTGGAGATCGATTTGCTGGGCCCTCAACCGGATTACTTCTTGCTGTAACTGTGGAGAAGTGTGGCTCAATCGTTAGAGCGGCAGACCTTGATGCAGAGCTCTGGTCCGGGACCAGGGTTTGATTCCCGCCTCGGCGGGGTCTCGGGCTAAATAATTCCTCGGACCTGATATTCTCGCCTCAGTGCCTATTCTAATCATGGGTCCCACGCTGCAACTCTGGGCAATAGCTTGCTTAATCTCCACAACGGCCCTAACAGCGCTGGGATGCCTGGCTTCACCATGGGGGTGCCCAGGAGTGGACACTTCACAGGGAAAGCCAGGAAGGGTTCCTACAGCGGTATGAGTCCAAGCGCCGA
Organism: Triturus cristatus; assembly: GCF_964204655.1. Taxonomy (NCBI): domain Eukaryota; kingdom Metazoa; phylum Chordata; class Amphibia; order Caudata; family Salamandridae; genus Triturus; species Triturus cristatus. Next base: position 874,148,814 of record NC_140592.1, on the reverse strand, counting down.
GATGCCTCAGTGGTGAGTCGTGCGCTATACAAGTACCAAGTTTACAGTTTTTAACTGCTCCACCTCCTCATCTCGGGACATCTAGTGTTCTTCTATGCTCGCCACTCCTTCCCCCACTGCGTCCATGTCCCTTCGACCCTCTTTCAGCTCTTTCACGAACTCTCCCTTGAGAGATTGGAGGTCGTTGCGTAGTGTGCTCAACAACGTTTCCCGAAAGGATCGGGTAACGGGCTCTAGTCCCGACGGTATAGTGGACGATACCCGTTCCTCTCCTCCGCTCGATGTTGGGAGTTTGCTCAGCATGTCTTTTAGGGTCCTGTCTTTCTTCACCCTTGCCGAAGCCATGTCTGTCTCCAACCCCTATGTCGTCCCTCTTGCTGTCTGTGTGCTTCCGAGTGGTGGCCTAGGATTGGCTTGCTGACTGTTAAAAGCCATGAGTCAGCTGTCTTTTGTTTTGCCGCTTGCTGAGGAATCCTTCTGTCTATGCACCCCCTTTATCGAGCTCTAACCCCCTCTGGGTTAGCATGGATGGTTTCTCTGCCCAAGACGGTCTAATTGCCTCTTCTGGGGCCCCACATTTGGCTCCGGTCTCCTGGCTAGGGTCTGCGTGGCTGGGTTTTGCTTTCTCGCCCTGCGAGATCCACGTCTGTGTTGGGTGCATCCCGGGGCCTATGGGTAGGGCTTCTCTCTTGGTGCCTTCCCGCATGTGAGCTGCTCTCGGGAGCTCGCCGGCCCTCGCACCGGTCCTCAGCCCCCATCTTGTAGCCGCGTCTAAATTTACGTCCTTCGCCTCTTTTCCACAGTGTCTGGTCCCTGAGCGGTCTCTCTTCTTTGATCACCCCTTGTCTTTTGCCAGTCCTGAGCCCTCGATGTCACTGCTCCAGCCCCCGGGATCGCCGTTGCCACGCACCTGTGCCTCAGCAGCCGATGTATAGCCGGAGATCCTCCACCGGCCCTGGGCCCTCTCTCTAGGGCTCCTGTCCGGCATCAGCTCCCCCCTTCCCACCCCTCACTTGAGGCCGCAAAGCCTTCGGGGGCTCCCAATCCGCTCTTCTGGACAGCTCCTTCCCCTCCCGCCATCCCTACGACGAGTCTTGCGGCTCTCTCCACCACCGACCTGGCCTCTCGACGCCAGCTCAGGTTGTCGCCGCCATCTTGCCTCTCCGCTTTCACAACTTCCAAGCGGCTTCAATTGGCTCATCCGCTTTGACTTTCTCTTCTCGGGACCTGCAGTTGATCCCGCTGGGGACCCCCTTTCGCTGTGGCGTAGTTAATGCAGATTAAGCTGCTGCTGGCGTCGCGGCAGGCGTCCAGAGCCGGGGAGACAATCAAGACACTTCCTGCCTGGTCACCATCTTGGCCATGCCCTCCCAGTGAGTGATTTTTAAAGTGTTTAAGCCAAGTTGCCATATATTTCTTTTCCTATTTTTATAGTACTCTGTAGTGGCAGCTCTTAACTTTCCCTCACAATTTTGTATGGTTGATTAGCAGGGCCTTGATGAGTACAGTTTGGTGCCATGTTCCTCCTACTACCTTTCAGGAAATGATAAATGGACTCGATGATGTTGTCCCATGATGACTGTAACATGAGATCGGAGTCAAAATGGGTCATATTGTTTGTCCACCAATTTAAGATTGCCAATTGTTAAACCTTGTTATAATGGTGGTGTTAGTTTTGTTCCACTTAATCCTTTTCTATTAGTGCAAAGTTTTCTTCTCCTTTAGAGGAGCTCACAGAACTCCTCTGACCGACTACCTGAGCCATTAGTTGAAGTTGGGGTTTCTGGGGGAAGTGATGACTTTCCTGCAAATATTGACCTACATAGGACCTGCATGAATCACATATGGCCCAGCTCACAAAAAGTTAACTACAATAGCAAAGTTTTACTATATGATAATATTCTGTCATTTGGCTTTCCTTATGGACATTGTAAAGGATGCAAGGTATTTAAGATGAAAGTGGATAAGCAATCACTCATTTTCTCAGCAAGGTGGGGTGGGGGGCTGTTTGCACATCTGGAAGTTGTTGTTGGTCGAGATTAGATAAATTGAAGTCACCTGTCATTATAAATTCGAAAGATGAGTGACCATATAAGAGAGCCTCAAGGGTTTCACAGAAATCTTCCAGTTAAAGTTGCTTGTTTGATCTGTGTAAGTGTAAATACAAATTGATCAATAGATATATAATTACATAGATTGGTATCTTATGGTCTTCATGCTTATTTTATAAGGAGTTATGTGAGTGCAGTCTTCCTGCACTGTTTATTTGGGAATTGCTATACCTACTGTAAATGTTGCCATGTGCAGGTGAGGTCTGTAAGGTTCTGCGGCTCTTCTCAAATTATTTGGTTTCTTTGGCAGAATCCCTGCCTCGACCAGCAGGACATGTGACCTTGCTCAACTAACTCAACATTACTATTAAAGGGCAATACATTTTCTTACCACAGGTCCATTACTAAAACGAATTTCATTGCTCCATTTGCACCTGTTAGACGATTTGCAAAGATCACTGCACAGACCTTGCACACAAGTGGATGTACAGTACAACAACGTAGACATTTCTTATTCTCCCAGTGGTTTCATAAACCACAAATGCAACAGGAATTACATCTCTTCAACCCAGCCCTAAATTGTACTTGTTTGTCTGGTAAACAAACTTTTCAAACAGTACTTTAACAAAGGTGTCAGAGGAACTAATGCAAAAAGGAGAATGGGCAACACTGCCCCCACAGGCCAGTAAAATTCAGCCACAAAGAGGAGTAGTTGGTCCCTCAAAGCCATGGGTACTGGTGCAACTGCATCTGGTGTACTATGGAGGACTTCATCCCTCACTTCTGTGCAAATGCCACAATTTCTAAATGTACCAAAACTAGTGTATACTTCAAGAATACTTCAATTTATGCCATTTCTTACCAAAAGAAAGATTGCACAATGTCAATATAATCTCATGTTCTTTCCTTCAGAATAAACTCATGGTTCTGGATTTTGAGTTTCATAGTGCTGTTTGTAAGAGGTTGCATATAGAATGGACTTAATGTATGTTTATAGAGACGCCTTGATAATAGCAAATATTTCAAAATAACCTTTGGGTGTCATTTATAAGTTATGCACATAAAAAAGTGTAATACAAAGTATAGACTGTTTTTATTACAGACTTTAAAAACTCTCAATGTTATCATGTGTACTATAACATGCATTCGTTTTGCTCAGAGAACATTTCACTGATTCTAATGCAAAAAAATCCTTTTTTATAGCACATACATTTGCTATGGTTTTCCAGCTGTCCCTGTCCAACCCCTAAACTCGGGATCAATACCACTACCTCTCAGTACTATTTTCTGTCTGCTTCTAGATTTTCATTGCTGCTTCACTGTGCAAAACCTGCTCGGCTTATCCAAGTTAATCTGGTCTTTAGTGAATGTTTACAACTTCTACACATTTTGAAAATCGCCAATTACTTTTTTATATTTCTTCAAAATTCCTATTATGTGCTTTATTAACTGAATCAGAAAAACACTCTACAAAATGTCATGGCCTCAATGTTTGCTTCCCAAACGAAGGCCTTAGTCTGAGATACACAAATCAGGCGCACTGAGCAACTGTGAAATTGTTTGCTCTGAAGTGTAGGACTAGTAATTATATTCATAACTCAAAATGAAATTGCTCATGACCTGGGCCACTGAGTGATTGTCTGGCTTAGAGATGATTCGTTTAAGGGCTGCCCTGCTCTGCCGGGATGTGCTGCAATTACAACTGTAATCACGAGATACAATAGAATCCTTGTCACCTTTCATTTGCAACACTTTGCTTACACTTGTGTGCAAAAGACTGCTTTCAAATCAGAAATCTTTGCACAATAATGTTAATTTGTTCAGTCATTATCAGTACAATAGTTAATATAAATACAAAGCAATTATAAGTTCGAAAGTTTTTCACTTCTCTTGAGGTTTGCAAAATATGATGCTTGAAAAGTTATTCAAAAATTGTAATTGTAATTGCATTTATATAGCGCTTACTGTCCCTGATGAGGTGTCAAAACACTTTTTCGGCGAGTAGCATGCTACTCCGGAACCCATAAAGGATTAGTGTTGAATTAGTATAGTGAATTATGAAAGTCATTTGACCAGTGGATTGGTTAGTTGGTTATTTGGAGTTAGAAGGATAGCGGAAGGATAGAAGAGGAAAAAAAGGTTTGTATTTATATGGCGCTTGTTACCCCTGATGGGGTGTTGAAGAGCCTTTTTGGCGAGTGGCTCGCGACCCCGGAAACCCATAAAGGATTAGTGTTGAATTAGTATAGTGTAATATGAAAGAAACTAGAGTAGTGGATATGTTAGTCAGTTATTTGGCTTAAGAAGGGTAGGGGTGGGATAGAACAGGTAAAAAGGTTTGCATTTATTTAGTGCTTGTTACCCCTGATGGGGTGTTGAAGCACTTTTTTGGCAATAGCACGCTTCTCTGTAACCCATAAAGGATAAGTGTTGAAACTTAGTATAGTGAAATATGAAAATAATTTGAGTGGCGGATATGTTAGTCTGTTATTTTGATTGAAAATGATAGTTTAGAGATACAAGAGTGAAGGATTTAGACTTCTATTGTTTGTTTGTTTGTTTTGGAGGTCAGAGCAGTAGGAGGAGGCTTGGGATGAGTAAAAAGGGATGTGAAGGGGAAGAGCCAGAGGGAAGAGTTTAGAAAGGCTTGTTTTGGGGGATCAGTATAGTAAAAGAGGTGTCAGTTGATGCAAGGAGGGGTAGAGTAGGGGAGAGTTATTTTGGGGATCACAGTAGTGGTATGGGATAAAAGAGAGAGTTGATGTAGAGGATATATTGATAGAGGTATAGGGTGAGAAATAGGGTAGTGCATAGGAAAGAGTAGTAAAAAGAAGTTTGAGATGAGTCAGAAAGTTGGGGTAGAAGATATATTGAGAGAGACATAGGGTGAGAAATAGGGTAGTGGATTGGATATGCTGAATTAGAAGAAAGTGATAAATATATAGATCCATAAGTACATGGAAAGTATATAGATACATAAAGGAGGTAGGTATATGTAGATTAAAGATATTGATAGAGGTGTAGGATGAGAAATAGGGTAGTGCATTGAATATGCTTTTTTAGGAGAAAAGTAATAAATATATAGAAGGTATATAGATGCACAAAGGAAGTAAGTATTTGTAGATTAAAGATACATTAGATAATGTCTGGTTTTCAAGTGCTGTTGTACTTAAAAAAAATATATTTATTTTTTAACAACATAATTATTCTACATGTTTATACAAAGCAATACACAAAGAAAGGTGATTATCTATAGTACAAATAAATGCTTATATAAAGAGGGATCTGCTGTATATTTCTGTTTGTGTATGGTGCTTATGTGGGGAAGAGCCAATTCTTGAGTAGTTTTCTGAAGAAAAGGTGGTTGTCCATGTATCTTATGTTGGGGGGTAAAGAGTTCCATAGTTTGGCTGCTTGAACAGAAAAGGATGTGCCACCCATGTTGTTTTCTTGTATCTTGGGATTTTGAGGCGAGGTGCCACTCTAGAGCGGAGCTCCCTTTGTTGAGTGTGTTTGGTGATTTTATTCCTGATGAAGAGTGGTCCCATTCCATGTATCACTTTGTGGGTGATACAAAGTAGCTTGAACTTGGATCTTCTGGCAACAGGTAACCATTGCAGGGCTTTTAAGGCAGGTGAGATGTGATCTCACGGTTTGATATGCAAGAGAAATCTGGCAGCCGAGTTCTGAATACGTTGTAGTCTTTTGATGGTTGTTGAAGGTGATCAGTGGAAGAGGCTATTGGCGTAATCGAGTTTGGACAGAACAAGGGAGATGGTAGCTTGGACCATGTGAGGAACTTCCAAATGGGGGAAGATTAGTCGCAGAGTTTTTATAGTGATAAAGCTTGATCTTCTAGTTTGTCCACTTGGGCATTCATCGATAGCTTGGAGTCCATGGTCATTCTGAGGTTTCTTACTTCCTTTGATATTTTAGGTGGTGATCCCAGTTCATCAGGCCAGGCGGCAAGCGGGTCATAATGTTTCCAATCACCACACGTGAGTATTTCTGTTTTGGAAGCATTCAATTTGAGATGGCTCCAAGTCATCCACAGATCCATGGCTCTGAGACAAATGAAAATTTAAGAATTTCCAATGTCTTTGGGGCATTCCAGGTTGAAATAGTATTTGTGGGTCATCTGCATAGTTATAGCACGTGAGGTGAAACCGATTGATCAGTATCGGTAATGACTTCATGTAGATGTTGAAAAGCATAAGCGTTACAATAAAGCCTTGAGGGACGCCTGTTTTTGTGGAGTATAGTTTGGCTGAGAAAGGTGGGGTATGGATGACATTATTTCCGTTTCGAAGGTAGGACGCAATCCAGTCTAGAGCAGTCCCCTTTATGCGGGCTTCATAGAGTCTTTGTTTCAGAGTGTCATTATCAACTGTGTCAAAGACAGCTGAGAGGTCTAAGAGGAGTAGGGCAGCGACCCCGTTGTGGTCAACTGTGTTCTTCAGGTCATCCCAGATGGCAAGGAAGGCAGATTCTGTGCCTCTTCCTGGACGGAATCCTGTTTGGAAGTCTGAAAGTATGGCATTGTCTTCAATAAATTGTGACATCTGGGAGAATGCTGCTCTTTCTATCAGTTTGCCCAGGAAAGGTCAGTTTGTAAGGGGTCTGTAGTTTTCAGGATTCAGCGGGTCAAAGTTTGTTTTCTTCAGTAAAGGGTGTATGTATGACTTTGAGTTCTTCTGGAAATATTCTGGTAGTTAAGGAATCGTTGATGATTCTTCTTACTGGAGTGGCAGCAGAGGTTGTTAAAAGAATTGTCTTCAAAGTTTGTGGTGGACATGGGTCAGGAGGGCTGCCGGCAGGCCAGCTTGCTTTGACCAGGTCCATAAATTTATTGTGTGAGATGTGTTGGAAGGAACAAAGAGGCTGGGTTAGAGTATTCTTGGATTGTTGTTTTGTAAAAGCGTTAGTGCTGGTGCTTTGTCTCTGTTTTAAGTATGAGTCCAATGTGTCTGCTTTGTCCGTGTAATGATTTGCCAGTTTGTCTGTGAAATCTTGAGTAACGGGATGAGTTCCCTCTAGGCAATTTGGTTTACGAAATTCATTGAGTGTTTTATAAAATTCTTCATTTGCACATTTAGCATTTTGAATTCTATCCGAATAGTACCTTTTCTTAGCTTTTTTGATAGCTGACCAGTATAATCTCTTAATTTTCTGAAGTTTGTCTTGTTTGGCGTTTGTTTTGAGCCAGGTACATTGCAGCTTTCTAATTTGTTTTTTTATGTCTTTTATCTCTATATGTCTCCAAGGTGATTTTTTTATTTTGTTCTGTTGTGTGTTTTTGAGTGGTATCAGGATGTTAAAAGCTTCCTGTAGCCAGTCATTTAGTTTTTGAACATAATCTATTGTTCCCAGATCTGTACTGGATGTTATTTCTGTTTCTATGTGTTCCAAATTGAGTTTCTGCCACGGTCGATAGGTGGATGCACATAAGATATTTTTAGGTAAGTCGCTTAGTGTTATTTTATGTTGGAAAGCAAGCAAATGGTAGTTTGACCATGTGGTTGGAGTTATAGTTTGAAAGTTAACTAGTTCAGTATTAGCAAAAATGACATATAGGACGTGTCCAGCGATGTGTGTGGGTTTGTGGACGATCTGATGCAGGTTCTGTGTGTCTAGGCCAGTGATTCTTGTTTTCGATGGGGCATATTATGTTTGTTAAACCAAATGTTGAGGTCATGTAGAATGCATAGATTGGAGTGTATTGTTATCAGGTTTGAAACCGTGTCTAGAAGTGTGGCTGGGATTGTCGCCTTGCTAGGTGGTCTGTAAAGGAGCAGGAAGTTAGAGGAGGAAGACGGTGTAGGATTGCATCTGGATAGAAGAGCCTCACAATTCTTTATGGAGATGTTGTCAACTTTAGTGATATGTAATGTTTGCCTGAACACAACAGCTAGGCCATCTCCTTTTTTGCCTATCCGATTTTGGGTGATCGTTTGATAGCCTTGTGGAACGGCTTCATGCAGGACTGGAGCCATATCATCTCCCAACTATGAATCATTTATGAATAGTATGTCTGGTTTTGCGTCAGTGAGAAGGTCGTATATGTGATGTTTGTTTTTAGAGTGATCGAGCATTTATTAGTAGACAGTTTAGCCCTTGCACTTGCCATTGACTGGCACCACGTCGCTCAATTTTTTGCCCTCCCATTCGTGAAGTGCATGCATAAGTAATGCTTCTTCCGGTGTTTAGCCCTCCCCAAGGCACAGCCCAACTACCTTTCAGCATACATGCTGGACATTGTAGGGCACTGATTCCGGACTCCTTTTTTACTTCTTTTCTCACAAGCGCCACCCCGCGAGCTCAGTACGGCTCGGCTCTGCTCCCCGTCTGTCACTTTTTGATCCCAGACTGGAAAGCCCCCCTCCCTAGACAGTTGAAGTGAAGCTCGTCACATTTAGTGGAGCTTCTTAAGTCATTGTCGCTGCCCGCACCATCATTGCTACTTGTTCACTTTGTCACACGGCTGCCTTTCTCTGCACCATCTTGTTTTTCTCACTTTTGCTTTGGATCGAAGTCTGGAGGAAAAATAAGTGCCAGCCCCTTCAATGAGCGCTGGTGGCTGCCCCGTAACCACGATTCAAATTAAGCACTGCAACTCACGCCAGTAAAAGGATCCTGTAGAAACTATTTAAAACAGGAAATTTCCCTAAGGCACCAGCAGCAAGAAATGTAATAAAGTTAATGTCTGCGCAAGCCCCCGGTCTTTAATCAGGTCCTTGATTTCAGCAATATTGTCAACTGTTAGCAGTGACTCCCAGCTCTTCTCTCATCGACAGGGCAGTCTTTCATAGTTTTTATTCTGCAACAATTTACCTTGTATTTAAAGCACTCAGCTAACTGTATTTCTGTATGACTCTCAAATTATAGGACTTACGGGATAATCATTTTATCGGTGTCAGAAGGATGGCTGCTTGAGCTTGCCCTGCCGGGTTCAAACATGTGACCAGCGGGTCACGCACAGATTGCCACAGTGAACTTGATTGCTAGTCTTATTTGAGCTGGTACTGCACCATTACTCTTGTATTCAAATGTGCAGTAACCTGACTGAGGTTACCTATGTGCCTTGTCAAGACATCATAAAATTAAACAATTCCTGTGGAGTTCCCTCCATTTGCATGCACTATTTGCTGTGAATGGAAAGCGTTAGATCTCGTGTCACCCACTGTAGCATTATTGACCTGATTATTGATCAATTATTTTGTCACTTTTACACGTCTGGGGATTGGTTGCATTTCATTAGTACCATTTTAACACCCAAATATGGCATGAAGCAAAATAAAGGTGAATATTCAACCTTTGCAAAGGAGCGTTCCACTGCACGTTGACATGTGTCGCCGGAGGGATTGTGGGGGCATGCAGTCCTTGTTGATGATGGTGTATTTGCCTGGAATGGGTGGGTCCTGCTGGAATAACCACCGCACTCTGCCCACTCCCTGTTTACCATCCCTGTACACCTTTTCGTGAATAAGCCAACTTACACTTTCTTCTGTGGTGGACCTTTGTTGGCCGCAGTTTTTATTAGGAATACACGGATATACATATTGGTAATTTGTTATTAGTGAGCTGTCATCACGTCATACATTGCGTTTGCATAGATCATATATGTATTGCACAATCAGCAAATTAGACTGACAGTTCTGTGTACAGGTCACTTGTAGGCTCACATTGTCTCTTGTCCTTGCTGGTCTGTTGCTTGGTTCGGTTGGATTTCCCCTCACAGGGGGTGTAGCTTCCATCCCTGGAGTTAGGCCACAACTCGCTACCATGCCGATTCTTGTTGTGCCCTGCCATCCGGCGGGGGCTGGGCAGCGAGCGCTGTCTCCGTTAGCCACCCCCTTTTGTGGTAGGCCAGCTCACCCAGCCATAAGGCATCCCAGAGTGAGTGGTCCTACACACTGCCCTTAGGCCAACTCACACAGCCGTAAGGCATCCCAAGGTGAGTGGTCCCATTTGGGCGCACCGCACTCCGGTTTGCCTCCGTACCAACCATTATCCCTGCATTTCTCGCCATCTTTCCTGTTCCTCTGTACTGCGACATTCTTGTTCCTTAGGTGTGGGTGGGTGGGTAAAAGAATTTCGCCAGTGCTGCTCCCCCGCTCCCAAAAGATAGGAGCTTACCTGGAGGAGCAGAGCTTATATCCCCCCACAGGTGCTGGCCGCTCAGTGCTGGTTCTCCCCCAGTGGGGGATTCGTATCTCGCCTTGCCCCCCATTGGCCGGGGAGGCCGGCACCTCGCTGGCGACCACAGCAGGGGGGGGTGAAGTGTTGGAGCTTCCTTGTTCCTTGGCGCAAAAACTAAACCGGCTTTGTCCGGGGGATCGGCGTCGGTTATGGCACCAGCCCTCTAGGCCCCCTTTGGTGGCGGCCTTTGCTATACCGCACTCTGCCCACTCCCTGTTTACCATCCCTGTACTCCTTGTCGTGAATAAGCCAACTTACATTTTCTTCTGTGGTGGACCTTTGTTGGCCGCAGTTTTTATTAGGAATATACGGATATACATACTGGTAATTTGTTATTAGTGAGCTGTCATAATGTCATACATTGCGTTTGCATAGATCATATATGTATTGCACAATCAGCAAATTAGACTGACAGTTCTGTGTACAGGTCACTTGTTAGCTCACATTGTCTCTTGTCCTTGCTGGGCTGTTGCTTGGTTCGGTTGGATTTCCCCTTGCAGGGGGTGTAGCTTCCGTCCCTGGAGTTAGGCCACAACTCACTTGATGTGCCCTGCCATCTGGCAGGGTCTGGACAGCGAGCGCTGTCTCCGTTAGCCCCCCCTTTTGATAGTAGGCCAGCTCACCCAGCCGTAAGGCATCCCAGAGTGAGTGATCCTACACACCGCCCTTAGGCCAACAAACCCAGCCGTAAGGCATCCCAAGGTGAGTGGTCCTATTCAGGCACACCGCACTCCGGTGTGCCTCGGTACCAACCATTATCCCTGCATTTCTTGCCACGCCGGCAGGGAGGCTCCCGTCTTCCTGCAGCTCCCCCTCCCTCCGCAGGTTTTTATCTGCATCCTGTTAACGCCATAGCGCCCCACAGGTTCCTCCAAAATACTTCCATGCCTACATCAGACAAATGTACTCCATCTGGCGCATAGAATTCAGGGCGACCCATTTGGATGAGCTCATGCCGCACTGATTCAAACCCGTTGATCCTGCAGAACTTGCTCACGTTCAGGTTGAGTTTCTTCCGCGAGTTCTCAACTGCACTCAGCGAGTGGCCCCCCCGCCAGTCGCTCCTGCCAATTAGTTCTGACCAGATGATGGTGGTGTTACCAAACGCCCTCCCCGCCTCCGTCAGATCCCTGTGTAAGTCATGGAGAAGATTATGCCGCCCTCACTTCACCAAGTCGTTCCCTCCCAGGTGTATGACCAGGATGTCAGGGTGCCATACCATGTCAGCTTTTAGTTCTGTGAGGTTCGCCAGCAGCTGCTCCCATTTCATTCCTGGTTGACCGAACCACCTTATGCAGGTGTCTGCTGGCCGCCCGTCGTACTTGCACCCCTTTTGGCGCCACCAGGATTGCATTCGGGTTATGAAGGAGTGGCCCACTACCCACACAGGGTCATGCAGGACTGGAGCCATATCATCTCCCAACCATGAATCATTTATGAATAGTATGTCTGGTTTTGCGTCACTGAGGAGGTCATATATGTGATGTTTGTTTTTAGAGTGATCGAGCATTTATTAGTAGACAGTTTAGCCCTTACACTTTTATTGACTGGCACCACGTCGCTCAATTTTTTGCCCTCCCCATTCGTGAAGTGCATGCATAAGTAATGCCTCTTCCGGTGTTTAGCCCTCCCCAAGGCACAGCCCAACTACCTTTCAGCATACGTGCTGGACATTGTGGGGCACTGATTCCGGACTCCTTTTTTACTTCTTTTCTCACAAGCGCCACCCCGCGAGCTCAGTACGGCTCGGCTCTGCTCCCCGTCTGTCACTTTTTGATCCCAGACTGGAATGCCCCCCTCCCTAGACAGTTTAAGTGAAGCGAGTCACATTTAGTGGAGCTTCTTAAGTCATCGTCGCTGCCCGCACCATCATTGCTACTTGTTCCCTTTGTCACACGGCTGCCTTTCTCTGCACCATCTTGTTTTTCTCGCTTTTGCTTTGGATCAAAGTCTGGAGGAAAAATAAGTGCCAGCCCCTTCAATGAGCGCTGGTGGCTGCTCCGTAACCACGATTCAAATTAAGCACTGCAACTCACGCCAGTAAAAGGATCCTGTAGAAACTATTTAAAATAGGAAATTTCCCTAAGGCACCAGCAGCAACAAATGTAATAAAGTTAATGTCTGCGCAAGCCCCCCCGTCTTTAATCAGGTCCTTGATTTCAGCAATATTGTCAACTGTTAGCAGTGACTCCCAGCTCTTCTCTCATCGACAGGGCAGTCTTTCATAGTTTTTTTTCTGCAACAATTTACCTTGTATTTAAGGCACTCAGCTAACTGTAATTCTGTATGACTCTCAAATTATAGGACTTACGGGATAATCATTTTATCGGTGTCAGAAGGATGGCTGCTTGAGCTTGCCCTGCCGGGTTCAAACATGTGACCAGCGGGTCACGCACAGATTGCCACAGTGAACTTGATTGCTAGTCTTATTTGAGCTGGTACTGCACATTACCCTTATATTCAAATGTGCAGTAACCTGACTGAGGTTCCCTATGTGCCTTGTCAAGACATCATAAAATTAAACAATTCCTGTGGAGTTCTCTCCATTTGCATGGACTATTTGCTGTGAATGGAAAGCGTTAGATCTCGTGTCACCCACTGTAGCATTATTGACCTGAAAGCACTTTGCTGGCCGGAACAGTAATTCTTTTTTTTCTTCCCAGTGTACATGCAAGCGCCTCATTGTCATAACTTTTGTTCAGGGCCACTGGAATTATGCGGCAGGGTTGAGTAAATTATTCAGGAAGAAAAGACAAATTATGCGACGTAATGCGGCACATTTTGTGATATGATTACTCATTTATTTTGTCACTTTTACACGTCTGGGGATTGGTTGCATTTCATTAGTACCATTTTAACACCCAAATATGGCATGAAGCAAAATAAAGGTGAATATTCAACCTTTGCAAAGGAGCGTTCTACTGCACGTTGACATGTATCGCCGGAGGGATTGTGGGGGCATGCAGTCCTTGTTGATGATGGTGTATTTGCCTGGAATGGGTGGGTCCTGCTGGAATAACCACCGCACTCTGCCCACTCCCTGTTTACCATCCCTGTACACCTTTTCGTGAATAAGCCAACTTACACTTTCTTCTGTGGTGGACCTTTGTTGGCCGCAGTTTTTATTAGGAATACACGGATATACATATTGGTAATTTGTTATTAGTGAGCTGTCATCACGTCATACATTGCGTTTGCATAGATCATATATGTATTGCACAATCAGCAAATTAGACTGACAGTTCTGTGTACAGGTCACTTGTAGGCTCACATTGTCTCTTGTCCTTGCTGGTCTGTTGCTTGGTTCAGTTGGATTTCCCCTCAAAGGGGGTGTAGCTTCCGTCCCTGGAGTTAGGCCACAACTCGCTACCATGCCGATTCTTGTTGTGCCCTGCCATCCGGCGGGGGCTGGGCAGCGAGCGCTCTCTCCATTAGCCACCCCCTTTTGTGGTAGGCCAGCTCACCCATCCATAAGGCATCCCAGAGTGAGTGGTCCTACACACTGCCCTTAGGCCAACTCACACAGCCGTAAGGCATCCCAAGGTGAGTGGTCCCATTTGGGCGCACCGCACTCCGGTGTGCCTCCGTACCAACCATTATCCCTGCATTTTTCGCCATCTTGCCTGTTCCTCTGTACTGCGACATTCTTGTTCCTTAGGTGTGGGTGGGTGGGTAAAAGAATTTCGCCAGTGCTGCTCCCCCGCTCCCAAAAGATAGGAGCTTACCTGGAGGAGCAGTGCTTATATCCCCCCGCAGGTGCTGGCCGCTCAGTGCTGGTTCTCCCCCATTGGGGGATTCGTATCTCGCCTTGCCCCCCATTGGCCGTGGAGGCCGGCACCTCGCTGGCGGCCACAGCAGGGGGGGGTGAAGTGTTGGAGCTTCCTTGTTCCTTGGCGCAAAAACTAAACCGGCTTTGTCCGGGGGCTCGGCATCGGTTATGGCACCAGCCCTCTAGGCCCCCTTTGGTGGCGGCCTTTGCTATACCGCACTCTGCCCACTCCCTGTTTACCATCCCTGTACTCCTTGTCGTGAATAAGCCAACTTACACTTTCTTCTGTGGTGGACCTTTGTTGGCCGCAGTTTTTATTAGGAATACACGGATATACATACTGGTAATTTGTTATTAGTGAGCTGTTATAACGTCATACATTGCGTTTGCATAGATCATATATGTATTGCACAATCAGCAAATTAGACTGACAGTTCTGTGTACAGGTCACTTGTAGGCTCACATTGTCTCTTGTCCTTGCTGGGCTGTTGCTTGGTTCTGTTGGATTTTCCCTTGCAGGGGGTGTAGCTTCCGTCCCTGGAGTTAGGCCACAACTCACTTGTTGTGCCCTGCCATCCGGCGGGGTCTGGACAGCGAGCGCTGTCTCCGTTAGCCCCCCCCTTTTGATAGTAGGCCAGCTCACCCAGCCGTAAGGCATCCCAGAGTGAGTGATCCTACACACCGCCCTTAGGCCAACAAACCCAGCCGTAAGGCATCCCAAGGTGAGTGGTCCTATTCAGGCACACCGCACTCCGGTGTGCCTCGGTACCAACCATTATCCCTGCATTTCTTGCCACGCCGGCAGGGAGGCTCCCGTCTTCCTGCAGCTCCCCCTTCCTCCGCAGGTTTTTATCTGCATCCTGTTAACGCCATAGCGCCCCACAGGTTCCTCCAAAATACTTCCATGCCTACATCAGACAAATGTACTCCATCTGGCGCATAGAATTCAGGGCGACCCTTGTGGATGAGCCCATGCCGCACTGATTCAAACCCGTTGATCCTGCAGAACTTGCTCACGGTCAGGTTGAGTTTCTTCCGCGAGTTCTCAACTGCACTCAGCGAGTGGGCCCCCCGCCAGTCGCTCCTGCTAATTAGTTCTGACCAGATGATGGTGGTGTTACCAAACGCCCTATCCGCCTCCGTCAGATCCCTGTGTAAGTCATGGAGAAAATTATGCCGCCCTCACTTCACCAAGTCGTTCCCTCCCAGGTGTATGACCAGGATGTCAGGGTGCCATACCATGTCAGCTTTTAGTTCTGCGAGCTTCGCCGGCAGCTGCTCCCATTTCATTCCTGGTTGACCGAACCACCTTATGCAGGTGTCTGCTGGCCGCCCGTCGTACTTGCACCCCTTTTGGCGCCACCAGGATTGCATTCGGGTTATGAAGGAGTGGCCCACTACCCACACCAGCCGCAGTCTTCGTCCTGCCGGGGAAATGAGAATAAGTGATTCCGATTGTCTGGCGGGGGGGCGCCGTGGCTCTGCCGCCGTCTATACCAGCTGCGGCCTAACGTACGACTTGTACGCTTTCGACTGCCATTTCCCCACGGCCTGTTTCCTGGCTTCAGACATCCCGTGCTGTGCGGCTTTTGTGGCGGCCCCAATTATGAATGAATGGGACCCGAAAACTGACGGGGCAGCCCTGCTTTGCTGAGCGTGAGGCGCATGATAGCAGTGAATTGGAATCTGCTAAGGTGTGCACCGTCACTGTGGTTGAATAGTGGGCCTCGCCAGCGGGACGAACTGCCATAAAGGCGAGCAAACAGCACACCGTGCAGCAGCTCCTATCCCTAATGCACCGCAACCGTACCACCGCCCCCCTACCTGTTTGGTCCATCTAGGAGCGTCTTAGTAGGAGCTCAACTTCCCCTGTTACTGGTGTGACGTCAGCTACCTGCAAGCAGCCTTCCGTGGGGCCTGTCCTAGCGGGTGCTACTAATTTGCCAATGCGGAACGCCCCAAAGAAGGCAGTGGTAAAAGCTGCCCGGATTAGTAGGTGGTTGTGCCCCGCAGCACCCCCAGCAGGGCCCCCAGCCTATTGTAGTCTATCGGGTGTCTGGAGCCGCGTCTTGGGCCCTCGTTGCGTCTCCACCCCTTCATCGCAGCCTTGGTATAATGCGTGGAACCGGGGTCTAACCCAGTCGCTATCTTGGTGTAGTATGCCAAGGCAGACAGGTGGGCTTGTGTCCATGACCTGGACTTCCGTGCATCGAATGACTACCGAATGAATTGTTCAGCTGCCCTGCCAGTGGCCTGCATGTCATCCAGTGATCGGATCTGTCCCACCCGCATGACTGTCTTGATATATGTTTGGTATCTCCTGGCCGCTTTCGGGGTGAGGGCTTGGTTGACCAACTCTGACAGATCTATCCCGCCAGGTCCCACAGTCGGCCCGGGAAAGGGGTCATTTCCTGTTCTGCGCTGGGAGCCAATTCTCTGAGCCTCTCCATCTGTGCCCGGGACAGGGCATCTGCTACTTCATTGTCCACCCCAGGTACGAGGCGCGCCCGCAGATCTATGTTGCCTTCCAGCTGTAACATAACCAATCTGCGCATTAATCGAGGTGTGTCTGGGCATCTGGCTGTCCCCTTATTGATTGCTTGCACCTCCCCCTTATTGTCTGACCATAGTGTCAGCTTCATGTTTCGCAACTCGCGCCTCCAGACTGTGAGTGCCACTATTATGGGGAAGAGCTCCAGGAAGGTGATATTTTTGGTCATGCCCATGCTGTGCCAGAAACCGGGCCACTCCCCTGCGCACCACTTATTGCCCAGGATTGCCCTAAAGCCTGAGCTACCGTAAGCGTCAGTATCAAGAGCGATTTGCTCGCTCGTCACCCAGCCTTCCCTCCAGATCAGTACCCCGTTAAAGTCTGACAGGAATGTGTCCCACATTGCTAGGTCTTTCTTGACTTCTGCTCCTATCTTGACATGATGGTGCCTATGGGTGAGCCCACTTGTCTGCTGGGTTAACCGTCTGGCAATGCCCTGCCAGCCAGGATTACCCTAGCAGCGAAGTTCAGTTTTCCTATGAGCCTCTGGAGCTCCCTGAGCGTTGCTTTCTCCCGCCCCTGGAGGCCCCTGATCTCTCCCCTGAAATCCCCAACTTTCTCTGGGGGAAGCCGGAGGTTCCAGCGACGGAGTCCAGTTCTATCCCAAGGAATGTGATCCGTGTGGCCGGGCCTACCATTTTTTCGGTGGAGAGCGGGACCCCTAGCTCCCCCGCCAGTCCCACAAAAGCTGCTAGTGTGTCGCTGCATTCGCTGGACCCCGCGGGACCCGTGAACAGGAAATCATCCAAGTAGTGGAGTTTTCCGCCTGACGGATGTCTGGTGTGCAGCGCCCATTCCATAAAGGTACTGAATAGTTCAAAATAGGCACATGACACAGAACATCCCATGGGCATAGCTTTGTCAAAGTTTGCCCTCCCATTGGAAACCTAGTAGGTGAAAACTGGAGGGGTGGACTGGTAGTAGGCGGAAGGTGGACTCTATGTCCGCTTTTGCCATGAGTGTCCCTGGGCCGGTTGCCCAAACTAGGTCCACGGCATAGTCTATCGTAGCGTAAGACACTGAACAGACCTCCGTGTCAATCCCGTCGTTGACCTAGGCTCCTTCGGGGAATGAGAGGTGCTCTTTCTTGGGGACTACCCCTAGAGGGGAGATCACCAGTTCCCTGGTCATGTGATTTTTGTGATACCACTCCCGGGTGTTGCATGCCGATTTTAGGTTCGCTGCCCTGCCTGATGGGAGGTGGCCTGTAAACAGGATGGGGAAACCTTTCTCAAAGCCGTGTACTAGGGTATCAGCGTCTGTCTTGTTATGGTAGCCATTGGCTAGCTCGCCCAACAAGTGCGGGGGACTGTGCTAGCTTGAAAGATTGTAAACCCAATGTGACCCCCCTGCCCCCATGCCCAGATCGTTACTTCTTCCTCTCTTTCTTGTCTCACTTGTGGTCTTTCCTGCGTTTTCACCCCGCTGAGGGGTGACCGCCCCCGCACGAGGAGCAAGTGTGCTGGAACTTGCATGCTGCCCCGTAGGTGCACTCGTTTGTTTCGAACTTCCAGCAGATTGCTGGTATTCCGGTGCTGTGCAGCGTTTTCCATGAGCCGAATTGCTTGGGCTTATAAAATGGCCTCCCCTTTCCTTTGTGGGAAGGCCCGCGAAAGGACTGCTCGGGTCTACCCCCCCATGCCTTGGCCTCCCTTGCCACCATCCTTTTGTGAATGAATGCCGACACGTCTTCCTCGTTCCACTCCATCTCTGGTGCATCTGCATCTTTAGCCTAAACCCCTTATCATATTCCAGCCATGCTTCGCCCGGGAACTGTCTTTGGGCATTGTGTATGTTAGACTCGTACAACCATAGGTCGGCTGCGCAGCGCGGGAATTTCTCAACTATAATGCAGGCCATTAAACGAAACGCGTCCAGCCAATTATCAAAATTCCTCTCTTTGCGTTCTCTTCTCCTATCACATGTGGTCAGGTCAAGCCCCTCTAACTGTATCTCTAGTAATGAAAATATGTAAATGAATTCTTTTCTCCAAATTCTCTCGTTGACTGCCAATGGTATGAGGCTAGCTAGCCCTGTGGCCCTGGTGGTGAAAGACGCGGGCCCCGGCGAAGGGCGTGAATATGCGTCGGCCGCTGTTGTGGGGGGCGGGATGGGTGCCAGGGGATTGCATCCCCAAGCCACTGTGGGTGAACCTGTTTTGCCCCCACACCCCAGTATGCTCTGGTGCCCTAGAAGCTGTCGTCGTGTGTGGCCAGGGTCTATCAGGTGACAGGGTAACCCCGTTACCTCTTCCTCCGACTGGGCCTCCACTTCTCCCACTCTTACCGTGTCTCCTTGCCACTCCCTAGCCGTCGCACCTGGTGCTCTCGCCTGCATGGCTAACCCCTCCATGATGAGTGGCACCATAGTCTTAAGGCATTCCTGCACAATTGCATTAATATGCTCACCGCTTGTTTCGCCGGAGCTGCTCCCCCGCTCCCAAAAGATAGGAGCTTACGTGGGGGAGCAGAGATTATATCCCCCCGCAGGTGCTGGCCGCTCAGTGCTGGTTCTCCCCCATTGGGGGATTTGTTTCTTCTCCTTGCCCCCCACTGGCCGGGGGGGCCGTCGCCTCACTGGTGACCACAGCGGTGGGGGTGAAGCACCGGAGCTTCCTTGCTCCTTGGCGCGAAAACTAAACCGGCTTTGTCCAGGGGTTCGGCATCGGTTATGGCGCCGGCCCTCTAGGCCCCCTTTGGTGGCGGCCTTTGCTATACTCTTGTATTGCCTTTCACTGAACAACCTTTCATTCTTCTTGATGGTTTTTTTCTTTGTTTTATTTTGCTTCTGTGTTTGATGGGTTATGTCCTACATTCCTTTGACTGCAGGTTTCGTTTCGCATGAGGGACTGTTTTCTATGAACATGTAGGGTGGCATGTTGCTTTTGTGTTGATACTTGTAATAAGTAATATAAGAGCATGACCCTTACATCATTAGATCCTGTAGGAGCAGGCAATGACTCCTGCCTAGGAGAGCACCACCATGGAACAGTACAACACCAACGCACAGCAGCGGGGTAACCCAAATGTGGAGCCCGAGCTGCCCTCCCAGAAGCTGCTGCACCTGAAACACGCCATGGAGAACTACACACAGTGGCTCTAGAAAGTAAGCTGTGTATCTGTAAACACGCAGCACAGTAGTGAATGTTTCCATGCTGGGGCACTCTGGTTGTGTTTCATATTATCACATGACTGCGTTCCATGTTATTACCCCGGTTCCATGGTTAAACATGCTCAGTGTTGTCACCCTTGTGCCAATGTATTGTGGTTCATTGTGTTTCATGTTATCACCCTGCTGCTGGTTGAAGATATCTGTGTTATCACCCTGGTGCTCAAGTTCTGTGGTTAAGCATGTACCATTACATCACCCGGGTCCTGTGGTTAAACATGTTCCATGGTATCACCTATGTTTTTTTGTTTGCTCTGTGTTATTGCCTTAGTGCTGCTGTGGTGAAGTGTATTACACATTATTTATCACCATGGTGCTGTAATTCAATGTGTTTCATAACTCTGATGGTTTAACTTCTCCTTCTATCATCCTGTTGCTGTCGTTAAACCCATCCCTTTATTGCAGTGATTTTTGTGGTTAAACATGCCTTTTCTTATCGCCTTGGTCCTATTTAATGTGCTCCATGTTATCACCCTGGTAGTTTGGTAAACAGTTTTCATTTTACCATTCTGATGCGGTGGTTCAGCATTCATTTTATGACCCCGGTGCTGTGGCTAAACATGTTGTTTATCACCGTGGTGCTGCAATTTGAATGTATTTCATATTATAACTCTGGTGCTGTTGTTAATATAATGTTACATTTTTTCACCTTGATGCTATGGTTAAACTCATTCCTTTATCACAGGATGCTGAGGTTAAACATGCATTTTGTGATCACATTGGGTGTGTTAATTATCATCCCGGTGCTGTGGTGAACACGTTTCATTTTGTCACTCTGGTGCTCTGATTAACCATGTAACCGTGGCAGCACCAGATGAATTGAAATGAAGTAATGGCTCCTCCAGCACTGCTATCCTGTCGAAGTGACTGGGGGTAAAGTTGCAAAGTATATTTATAAATTGAGCATGTTCTATTCATAGCCCTTCTTTAGATTAAATGTCACCAGGTGTCAGTGGTCTAAACCTCTTTGTGACTTTGGACTGGTGCAGGTACCTCAGCTTACACACTCTTAGGGGTATATTCCCAAGAACGTGTGCTAAACATCACCAAGAAATGCTAACGCAACTTTACACATCGCAGCCCATCGCGGGAAAATAACCCTTTGTTAACGTGGAATTCACCACACAGCGGTAGCATGCGATAGTCTGCCGAAAACGCGATACAACCACCCCGACGGAGATAAAAAAACAAACCACAACAACAGAAAGCGTGCGATGAGCCCATTCGCGATGAGGAAAGCAGGGATAAGCACCGCCAGGACAGCGAAACACACCGCAGGCGGGAATAACCACAACAAAAGCCTGAAAAAGTAAGACAGACCAATCAGAAAACAACAGCCAACCACAATGGAGGCAACCCGAGCCAGCAGTCAACCCCACCAAGCCCATTGGCAACAAATCATTGTACATGGCAGGCCATCTTGGACACGATGAATGCAGTCTAAGAGCAGAGGAGGACAATGGCAGAAAACCAGAACTCTAGCAATGATGCCAAAGGCACAAACAAGCAGAAACACGCAAACAACAAGAAGGCAGCAATGCACACCAGAGGTGGGAGTCCAGCGTCACACCAGGAGCTGGATGGCATAGAGGAAATTATGTCCACCACATCAGTCTGGAGATGGTGGCAGGACTCGGGGACCAGAAACTGCACCAAACAACAGACACAACAGCAACAGGGAGAGGAACCAGCAGGGACTGGGGGACGGGGGGAGATGGGCACAATGGCACACATGCACAACTAAGCACAGCGCAACCGCAGACAAACCATGCCCAAGAGTAACAACACCAACCAGGAGCACAAGTCACACAACCCGGAAATGTCACACCACTGAACAAGCACAGAAGTGAAGACAACACTGCCTGAAAGGGAGAAGAGTGAGCCAAATCAGAGCTGAAGGGGCATCTCACACACAATGCAGCACACACATAGGAAGCAAAGCACCCCAACATCGAACACAATGTGGTATGAACACCAACTTGTGCACAACCAAATACAGGACACAAGTGCACCCGCCTGTGGCCGGTAAACGGCCATACCCATCGGGCAAAGCACCAAACAGGGACATGATAACGCACAAGTACAAACACACAGTCCTGATGGGGTAGCAATTCACCTATGGCAGGGAGCCAGAGAGTCCGTGACACACACATTGGCATACAAATCAAGACACAACACAGTTAGAGACAAGTGAAAGTGCGGAAACTTTACCAACAAGTGTGAGTCAGTACGGCCAAGAGAAGTGCCACAATATGCAGACAAATGCAGCAACATGTCTGAATAAGGAACGTAGGAAAGCGCCTATGTCCACCTCGGGGGAGTCCATCACCAACAAAAGTCAGTGCCAACCTGCGTTCGTTGTCTGTGCCTGGAACATGAGTCCCGGCCAATTCAGCCATGTCCACTGTCATCTTGGGACATGTGACCATATCTACAACATGCAGCCATGTGCCGGGACACGTGCATGGCTCACATCCAGTTGTGGCTGCAGGTACCTTGTCACGTTGCGTAGGCCAACATCTCCAATGAGCGATCGTCGTCCACCACATCTGACATGTCGTTGACATAATCCATCAGCTGACCCGGACAGATGTGCTGACTCCAAGCACTGGACTCAATGTGCACCAAAGCCCAATCAGGTAGTGGCTCAATGTGCTCACTGCACACGATGACTCGTGCAATCTCCCAGGTCCAGTTTCCAGCCTGCATGCCAAACATCCATGCATGCCGTAAGCGGACATCCTGGTGACACTCCTGGTCATGGGCCAACAGGGGGCGCTCACACACGTCGTAATCCAGGTCAGCTACCGTTACGTTGGTGAGGCAGACATCCATGAACCACTCGAATATGCACAAGCGACAATGCAGCACAGGCTGCACGCAGGTGACGCGCGCAAGGCGGAAACTCAGCCGGTAACTGATCAGCAGCCCTGCCAACGGCCGTGCCCCCAGTACATGCATCAGACGTGCACGGTACAGCTCCACATGACTGGAGTCGAGCATGTGTCCGGGATGGTCTGCCATTGCGTCAATAGCTCTGCTTGAAGCGGCACTGACTTGCCCTGAGACAGTCCTGTGGATGAAATGGCACAGCTCGGTGCAATGTGCAGTGTCAGTGTTCAATCGGTGCAGGCCTTGTGTGGGGTAGGAGTACATGTGAAGGCTATTTCATGCATGCCAACTACGACCAAGGACTACTGAGTGTGGGATGTGTAGATGTTGGTCACACGTCGGGCAGTGTCTAGTGTGGGAGTCGCAAGCAAATGCTATCGTATCTGTCAGGGGATGCTGGGCACATGCAAGTTCCTGCTCGGAGCTGCAGATGTGCTACCGCCTGATAGTACAGACAAAGGTCATTTCATCCCTACTGTAACTTCACCAGCTGCATGCATACCAGAGACGTACAGAGGCCGGTCGTGGGTGTGTTGGGACGTCTGTGACCCTGGGAATCATGGATGATATGCCCAGCACGATGCACATGAGTGGACTCACTGTGTGTCACGTTGCCACACAGCTACTCCTCCCTGCCACGGGCACCCACACTTGTGTGCGCTGCACGGTTGCATCACTTGCACTCCTAAGGGACACCAGTCTAATGCCTGTCCGCGCATGTCCAGCGCCATGTCAACAACACCGCGACACTGGCCTTCGAAGGTGTGCGCCCACTTGGGTGTAGGCCAATGGTACAGACAGGACAGACACAGGTGTTCAGCCCATGGCTGGCTGGGATCGCGCTGTGAATGAGGTCAGGCAACAGACTCATGCATCCGCAAGACTGATACACATAACACCTGGCATGCATGTGCCAAGACCCCGAGCTTTCTTGCACTCCTACATGTCCCCGTACCTGCGGGCCCACCCTCCAGGTACATGCCACATTGCAACATTGTGTACTGTGGCCCTGGTTGCGAAAACACCTCAAAACAGAGACACACTTACCGCACTTCCTGTACCGGGCCAGGTCCGGACCATGCCCTGCCCCCCTGCAAAACCAGCACACGCAGCCTGTGCATGCAGGGGGTAGGTGTGGGGCTACATGTCCAGGGTCACTGCCAACGCTGAGGTGACATGGCAACGTCCGCAGAAGACAGCACACTGTGATGTTGCAGGCCCGTGCCCATCATGCTGACACAATGAACACACGGACACACTTGGTCAGATGGTGTGAATGGCTGCGGGCACGTGCGCATGGCCACATTTATTATCAGGCACACTTACCGTGCAACCACTGGTATGGACTCTGCCATTCGTGATTCGCGACTAGGTGCTGGATGTGGGACCTACTGGTCCACAGGGTAGTCCTGGTCCCTCATCCATGTGTCGCTGGCTGGCTTTGAACAGGGTTAGTGGCACCATGTGTCGCCAACTGGCGTTGAACAGGGTTAGTGGCTCCACGTGTCGCAAGATGCCCATATGGAACTATGACTCACTGATCGGGGGGTCTGGTGCTGTGGCCGCTGCCCCAGCTTTGGGGTCATTGCCATTCAGGACTCAGGACACAGTTTCACATATGGGACCTACTGGGCCAAAGAGGACACCGGTGTAGTATGTGAATGAAGAAGGAGTAATGTGGGCCAGCATCGGGGGGCCAGCGATGGTCTGCAGAGGCTGCAGAGGTCCCGGAACTGGTGCTTAGAGCTTGCACCGACATGTGGTGGGCCCTCCTTGACACACGCCGGTGTCGGCAGGTGATCAGTGTGGACTGGCTGCGCAGGGGCGGGCCTGACGGATTCGTGGTCCAGCGGGCCGGGGTACGGCAGGCGCACAGGATCGCAGGCAACTCCGCTCACGAGGACAGCGTCAGCCTCGTGGCATGGTGAGAGGTGCCACCCTGGCAGAGACGTTTGGCTTTCCGGAAGGGGACCACGCCCAGGGCTACGTGCTTTTTATTCACACCCCTACGCTGGCCTGGAGCATGCCGGGCCATCTCACTGCTTACAGGGAGACGTAACAGGCAACATTTCCGTGAACTCCCACACTGGCCAGGGTGACATGGTTGCGTCCACTGTCCCCTACACTCCATACACCAGAGGTGTATGTCACCATGAATATCGGTGTGTTCTGCACATCTCCGCCACTCTTGGCATTGTGTACTTTCACAACCATGGTTCTCCTGCCTCCTTCACACATGCCTGGTTGCCACCTCTCCCCGCATTCGGCTAGTGTGTGGCTGAGGTGCCATGCCGTTGATGACTCATGTTCACGGCTCACCCAGGTTACCATTGTGAGTTGTTCTGTCGTGTCTGGTGGGTGGGCATGTTGTTTTGCATGTTGGTTTTGATTTTGTGACATGTGCATTGCGAGAGTTGTGAGTTGCATGGTTGTGGAGTTGAAGTGAGTGGGGTATTCATTTGGAACTTGCCAAGGGGCTGTGCATTTCCCTTGGTGCCATCCTGGGAATGCTGGTTGCTGATGGACTTTAGGAGGATGGAGGAATCATGCACACTGTCTGGGTATTTGGAGGCGACATTGGTGGAGGTTCTACGGTGTTCGGTTGTTGCCTGTACATTGATGCGAGACGTGTACTTTCTGTTGTGGTGATTGTGTGCTGTGTCGGCAGGGGGCACAGGTATGACATGTGTGCTGTGGATTGCCCCCAACATGTGCGTGCATCCAGCTATGGCGCATGGTCCTTGCTTGGTGTCCAGCGGATCCTTTGCATTGTGTTGGACGTATAGGGACTGGGATACCAGGCTGATGGTGATGTCCAGGACAGGTGTGAGGGACTTGGATGTGGCTGGCTGTGTGACTCCTCCGACACTGGCGGGTGTTGGTTGGGGGGTACCAGGGGCCAACAGGTGTAGCACAGCCAGCAGCTTTGTGTGGGGTGGTATGTTGGTTGTCTGCTGTGTCAGTGTCGTCGGCCTGTTGGGCGTTGTTGGTCAGGATGCGTACGATGGTTGTCCTTTTGAGCCTGTAGTGGGCAATGACATTGTCAGATGTTGGGTCTGTCTGGCTGGTGCATTTCCTGGGGGTCTGCTGTCTTTATCTGCGCTGCCTCTGTGGTGGTCAAGGGGTGTGTTCTGGGTGGGGTTTGGGGTCCTAGGGTGGTGGCGGTGGGTGTTGTGGCCCTCTTGGGTGTCTGGGCCGCATGACTTGTGGCACCATGGCATCTGTTGCCCTTCCGATGTGGCTGTGGGCTTTGCACCCTTCTGCGGTGCAGGCTGTGGTCCGACTTTGCACCAGTTCAGAGCAGGTGTTATTTTCTTGCTGCTAACGTGCCTTATCGCCTGTTTTGTGTTCTTATCGCACTTCTGGCTGGTCATTGTGAATGTTATGGAGTGGTGTTGCCGCAGCTTTTGGCACGGGAACGCCTACTCTGCATTTCATTAGCGATAGTTGCGGGGGTGATCTGGGGCGATGTTTTTTAAGGCTGCTATCGCGGGTAAAAGGTGCTGTGGGCTGTTAAAACCAGCTTGTGAATGGGGTGATATATTTATCGCAACTTTGGCTGCGATAAAGTGCCGTTAACTCGGCGATAGCTCCTTGAGAATATGCCTTGAGAATATGCCCCTGAGTGTGCAGGGATCAAAGACTGGCACCATTCTATCTCCCTGGTAAGGCATGGCACTGCACACTAGGCCTGGGCTAAAATTCCGTTCCGGTCACGGGAATTGCGATAATTTGACATTTTAGCGTTCCGCGGAGAGCGCGAAAATGTCAAAATTTCAACAATCTGCATTTTACCGGACATTTTTTGCTTGCTCGCGCTGTAAAATACCTGAATCCCCGCCTTACCTGAATCCCCGCGTTCGCCGACAAGATTTCCCGATCCGGTCGCGTTCTCCACAAGATGTTGGATTGTTGGTAGCCATTTGCGCTGTCTCGCGACAGTTCGCGCCCGCAGTGACGTCATTCGTCGCGTGATCACTTCTTTCTTCGTGCAATCATGCACCGTGAGACTAGTGAAAACAAGATGGCCGCGCCCACGAGCAACCACATGGGTAAGTTGGCGAGCCGCGACCATGCAGAAAATACTGCGAACGGGCGGGAAAAAAACTTCCGCATCTTCGCGATATTTCCGTGTGTTTGCGGAGATTTTTAACATTTTCGCGATAATTTGCGAAACTGAATTTCGCAAATTCCGCCCACCCCTACTGCACACCCTGAAGACTGTAAATAAAGTCCTACCTGGGCAGATTCTATTAAAAGTTATGGGGAAACCACATGGCAGCCCTAATTACTCACTGTCACTTTCAAATAATGCACGTTTACTGGCAGTCAGCCCTTGTACATCTGCACAAAGCGTAGTCTGTATAAAGTGTGAACTGGCTTATTTCAGATATTGTACCCGGGTATTTACTCAATTCTTTGATAAAGAAGTTCTGCCAGTTGTCAGGTGGATTAAAGAAAAGAGTAACACTTAGCTAATGCACATAAATCATCACTTTTTAATGCCAAGCAATACCTTGGTGATGTTATGTCGTTTTTGCATCCCAATAATACCACAGGAGCACCGGCTGTCGAAATGAGATGCTGCGTTGGTATGAACACAGGTTCGCCAGAGTTTTCTATATTCGTGCACACTGATTTCTGTTAACTGAGGTCCTCACTCAAGCACTGTGCCAACTTTCAGGAGATATTCTTAACACACCATGGAAGAGAAACCTATGGACCGCGTGCACATAGCAAATATCTCATTGTCTTCATTTATTAAAACGGCGCTGAAAAAACGCAGCTGTGGGGTGATGCATAACATTTCAGTTCCTTGTTCTGTCTATAGCAATGATACATTATTGTTAGGAGAATTTGTAACCGCACGGCAAATATTAAAAGCAGACCCTGAATTTACGTGCATCGCAGTGGCCCCTGATATTTATTCGTCCATTCATGCTTGACAGATGCAATTGCCCAACTGTGTATTGTGCGTCACCATGGAGCAGCACCAGAATGCTTGAGAATGGAGGGTGGTAAGGCTGATATGGCCAGGTTGTATTTGTCTTTAGAAATGAACACGAGGCCTATGAATAAGTTACATGAAGGCATCGTAGTGTCAGGTGTCTTTGAGACTGTATGAAATAATAAAACAATGTGGTAGATACAGTTCACCCCAATGCCTGCCCTCAGTTGTACATCCAGGACAAAATGGAAAGTGATGTTTCTTTGATGTTATTGCTTTATGTCAATAGGAAAACTATTATACTGCCTTTAAAATTGCCCATATCTGCCAAAACATGAAGACAGTGGGCAGCTACATTTCCTAATAAGGAAAGGTAAATTTCAATATGTTTACATTTCAAATATTGCATTTACATTTCAGGTGTCTTCCAGACACATCCTTTGTGTACTGATGTCTCTCACAGCTGGGCTGTCTCTAGCCTGGAGCAACCATTACAAATGCTCAAAGAGGTATCAGCGCTCGCCACTAAAATGTGATCAAGGTATACAAATGCTTGGCCTCACCTAAAGGGTCCCATTCAACCTGCAGCTCCATCATCCCTACTCACCTATAGGATCTACAAAATGGAAAAGCTTCAGGAAGTCTAATCTTCAGCCATTTGCTAACAAAAGTGTTCATTACATTTGTTAAGGGAGCCCTTTCACTATCCTCACAGTCATACTAGTGTTTGCAGCCCCTGCCCTTCAGCTACTGTAATGCAGGTAATGCACTTTCATTGGCTACTCAGATATTCGCTTTTACTTTTCTGGCTGAATCCTGTATCCTATTCGTTGTGGTTCCCTTGCGAAAAAGAGGGGTGACAAGCTAACTTTTCAATTTTTAACACAATAACATTTTTAGGTCGAGCATTCGAGACCTTTTGTATATACTTTAATAGATTCTTATATGTGTATGTAGTTTGTGGGCTCTGGAGATTAGCCCTAGGACTTTTCTGCTTCCACTTAGGGACTTTTTTTTCTGTTCAACTGAATCTATTTAACTGATTTGATAGAAAACGACTAGCAGAGGTCAGTAAAATACCAGAATCACTTTAGCATTCTCTATATTCCAGTCCATAGAAATTGTCTTCCACGAGCACCCATAGAAAATATTTGTTTCAAATAATTTATTTTCAGTGATATGACCACCGAAGGCCCTGATTTTATATTAAAAACAGAGCTTTAGACTATACCATTTCCTGCTGTAAAGCAATATTTCTCTCCATGTGTTCCCATACCTGGTGTGCTACGCAGTTTGGTGCTTACTTTTCCTCCATGTTGAAGAACAGTAGATGTTTCAGCACCCAAGCTAATGTGCTGCACAGCTAAATATATATATATAATATATATATATATATAATATATATAAGGTCCCAAAGGTGAGACCGATTGCATTGCGAATGCTTGTTTAGTCTTGAGGGTGAGCTGATAAGTGAAGAAAAGCAGAAACCATTGCCTGCAATGTACACTCATGTATGTACAAAAAGACCGTGTCTTTGTATAGCTAAATGTGAACCAAATTATATTTACATCATGCAAAGATTTATGTGCTTAAATCCACTTGCTTACAACCTTGGAGTCCTAGCTGTCTTTAAACAGAGCATGCTTATGTTTTGCTCCTCTGTTGCAGTTGCATGAACTATATACATCATCTGCCATGGCTGCCTACATACAGGGCATGCTCCCAATGTTGTCCATAAGTGGGCTCTAAGCGTTTATAATGGCTGTGTGTACTTTAACCAGGTGCTTTACGTTAACATACCCATAGCTTTACTGTACATTTGCTATGAAAGCTTATAATGTGGTAGAGAGTGCAGTTTTTTCTATAAATAATCACCTCACTGTAAACAAAAAAACATAAACAAAAAGCATTGCCATTTACAATATAAATAGCTCCAACTCCAACAATTGCGAGACCTATTGCAGGGCAAATGCTTGTTGGAATTCCCTCCTCTCTTCCTCTCAAGTGTAGACATGGCACAGATATACAGCTCATAATCACGGGGTAATTCGAAAGAAGTTGGATTACTCATTACTATACATGATTATATTGAGCATCTGTTGTACATTTTTTAATATTAAAAAAAAATCCACTTTCAACTAACAAGTCAACAGAAATCGTTTATAGCCATTTTGCCCCACATATTTTGACACTGAAACACCCATCAAGTGCAGCAGTATATACAGTATACCGGCTAAAGTGGCCAGATGTTTGTTTGTTAACATAGTTATCGCAATTCATGTATGAGATTAAGATATAATTACAGTGGTTCAAAATATGTATCTATGTGACTGAACATTGACAGGTATGCACACTAAATGCGGACAGACAGAATACCATATATGCAAGAACCCTAGGTGTATACACAGAAGACTTGACTATGATTCTAGTCAAATCAGCCCCATTAACTTTTGTCATTCTTGGAGGCCAGTTCACCAAAAGACAAACCGTGAAACAGACACCACATATAAAATCAAGAATAATTATGAAATCTATTTTTAGCCATATACCCCAGATGACTACTCGGGAGGCTGGGTATAACAATGTAGGACTAGTGTGTATTCAACTGAGGGTTGTATGTAAGGAAATTATACATTCATAAGTGCAGACACTAGGGAAATACACACCTCCTCAATTCCTATGCATGGATTGGTCTAAAATTGAACATGTAGCGGACCAATAGCAGCACGACTTTACTGGTAGTCTTAAGACCAAGAAGTCGCACCCTCACAACAGAAGGCTGAATCGTACGAAATCACTGACTAAGAGGGCATGTAATTCCACATTCCCTCGCTCTCCTTCACCTCTCTGTTTAATGCTAAAGATAGTAGAGAATGAATTTGAAATATTTTTTAGCAGCCATAAGAAACAAATACCTGTTTCCCATCTCTGTTTTGCCCATACAGATTAGGGAGACCCGACATGACGGGAAGTACCACAGATGTCAAACATGCTAATTTTTAGGGGCTCCGAGCCAAGTCAAAACCAAGGCACGGATTGGTCTAAAGCAAGGTGCCACACATCACAACTTTGCTTCTCTATGTCTACTGCACAACAAGGTTACACCACAAAAACAACACAGCGCACCAACTCACTCTCAAACACCTTCTTCACCACCTACGCAGGCATACCCATCAAAATACCTTCTTAGCCTGCTGGACGAGGACTACATTACAGAACAGCTACACAATTGCTATCCTAATACAGCTAATACCAGCACTGAAAACACACCTGCTGAAAACCCACACAATACTGATCACTCTTCCACAAAACAAAGTCTTGCTGTCACCGAACCACATGCACTGCAAGCCCAGATGTAGCTACAGCATGTCTCAGTTCGAGACAGCGCAAGTGCGCCGTCTATAGCAGAGACCTAAAAAGCATTACCTCCAGTAATTGACAAGTGACTAGAAATGTTAATGGTAACAAAATCCCCCTGCTAGGTGGAACAAAAATGTGGGTGGGTGGGTGAGGGAATGAAAAGAAAAAAGAAAAGAACAGGGCTACTAGAGTGTGTGATGATGTTCGGAGTCCTCTGCTTAAAGGACGAAGACCATCACCCACTCTAGGGTGGCATGCTTTATCATAGGGCCCCTCCTGACACTCCTATCAGAAGTAGACAGGAGTGTGAGCTACTTCCCTCAGATAAGGGGAGCTTTTAAATTGTAATCTACGATAGTGTTCTAATGGGAGCAGGTGTCCCAAGAAAGAATGGAGAGGGATAGATGGCGTTAAAACTACCTCCTAGAAGACCTACTATGCTTTATTATCATCCCCAGTGGGTGGTTAAAACACAAATGGGATTAATTTGGCCCATGTCAGAGGTCAAAATGTTTCTAGTAATACAAAAAAGGGTACAAAGTTCCTCTAAGCAAAGAAAGACATAGGGGGGGGGGGTTGTTAGTAGGACTGTCATGTGTCACGGAGGGGGGAAAACCCTTGTTGGAACTAGGGCTCTCACACACCCAGCAAGCTAGGTGTCATGCTTCATCATTTGAGCCTGCCCCTCGTCAGGTCGGCGCTGCAATTCCTGACGGGCTCCCAATAATGGGGCTCTTTAGCGGGGATCTTTTGTTCCTGCCGAAGGGTGCTGTGGGGGTGAGGGGCCCTAGAGTGTGTAGATGTAGTGGAAGTATTTAAAATAGGTACTGTTGGTCCACGGATGAATATTTATTAAAGTGGTGAACAGCCTAATTAAAACAAATGGAAATTGAGGTGGGTATAGCCACTAGTGGTTATGTAGCTAGTTATGTATGCCCTACGCTCAAGAAGATCAACATGTTTCATGCCTAGGTAGCCAAGAAATGGTCACGGCAATTCCTCAGGATCAAAGATACGAACTATCTACAGCAAAGGTGTGTGGATTCTACATACCTAACAGGTGCTCAGAAGTAACCTAGGAAACTAGAAGAAAAAAGAAAGACAACACATGACAGTATAGCACATAATAAATTGTACTCACAAGATAAAATCAGCTCAAATCATCAAGAGACTGGTGGTATCATACTCCCAAGTGGGTAGTGAAAAGTCAATTACAAGGAGGCGAAAACAGTGACAGGACCATGGGTAGAGCCAGGGAAAAAAAAAAACAGGTGAAAAACTCACCTATGCTACTGACAAGGCAATCTTGCAGCAGTGACCGGCGGGTAAAAGGACTCCAACGTGGGTCCTATGGTAAAAACCGGAAAGGGGGAGACTTTAAAGACACAAAAATCGAGTCCCGTGCGGGAAGAAAAAGTGAGGTCATCCCATGACCCCAAGGGGGTGAGTATAAATCAGGAAGGTAAAGGCAGCCTAATACCTCGTAATGCACTACCATGGGCGGTGTGGTGTGCAGCCAAAATGTTTCTGCCATAACCATCTAATGAAGCTGGTTTCTATACATTCAGGACAAAATCAACCTCTCTGCCAATTACCATGCCGTAGTGAGAGAATAATAAAGTGAAAAAAGAAAACCGTAACCAGTTAGTAGTATATAGGGTCCATATACTGGCTGTTCTGAACATCTACTATTTGTGGCAGGTCCGACTCTTGGAGATTTTTCAGATTCCCAAAGTGAGAGTTCCACACTGCACCTTCTTTATGTTAATGTTCCTGTACAACTAAACCCAACTCCTTGTGCTGCAAAAGTTAAATCTACTTTGTTCCATTGAATCATAGTTGTAATCTCTCTGCCTTGCTGATTTCCTGGTTGCATGCAGTGTAGTGGCTGGGTATCCTGAAAACCTAAAGAGAATGTCCAAGACTACAGTGGACACTGCTGAAAGCTTGTGAGTCTGATTGACATCATCCCTCTCCCTAGCTGTGCACAGGAGAAATTAGATAGTTTTTCCTAAATATACCTGCCTGATTTATGGAAATAAAAACCTGTGAAAAAAAACAAATGCAGATTTATAACGCTGTTCGATAATTAGATATGTTAGTGGTCATCACAAACATGTCTGCATTGACTGAAAAGACATAACTCAATACCTTCGCTACTCCCTCTCCAGCAAAGCTTCTCACAAGCTCTTTCTAAAGCCCTATTTGATGTCTCAGAGTTCTGCTTAGTTTCAGCGTGCTAGTCGGAGAGAGGAGCTTTCCACATTCTGCAAAATGAGTAGCAATTCAGAGAATCTGTCAACCTGGACTAAACCATCATTCTTTGAGAAGCATCTTTGCAATTGTTCAACATTATTATTCTGCTTCGCCTTGATGGCAAAGCTAGCATATCCAAAATTGTGTGGTTCATTCTATATAGAGTCCTAGGACTCATTAAAATCGTCAAGATATTTCCTACACATAAGAAAAGAGCACCTCATTTACAGCTGTAAATATTTTGAAACACCTGCCCAAATAACAGACGCACTGTGCCCATTCCAGGAACCATACCATACTTGTGCATCTGCATTACTAAACACAGCCAACAGTCATTGTATTTGGTGGTCGTTGTTGGCCGCAGTTTTATTACTTATTACATACGTCATACCTGTACAAATCCCCTGGACACCTTCTTGGGGCCGGGGTCATAACTCATTGTCACACATTATTACAAATTGGGTATCACCCATTGTCAGTTGGACATCATAAATCATGAGTCAGAAATCATCGTGTATCATAAATCATTCTGCTGCAATCTGTCATTATTTTGTTGTCATAAATCACTCTGCCTGATCATCATAAATCAGCAGCCATAAATCATGGGTCATAAATCATCGGTATGTCATAAATCGTTAAGGCACAATCTGTCAACATTTTGATGTGATAAATCATTCTGCATGAGCATCATAAATCATCAGCCATAAATCATCGGCTGGCCATAAATCACTGGTTTGTCTTTTACATCTCCTAGGATCGTAAATCACCCTGACAGCTCGTAGATTGTTCTTTGTTGTTTACACGCCCCATTTGCATGTGGGGGGTAGCCTTTACCCGGAGTTATGGATAACAGGTGTTTAATGTCACCCAACTCAATGGTACCGAATTGTTTTTTGGGGGGATTAGCACATATATTTTTCATGAAGGTGAGTTGTGCACAGTTGAAACCCTTATTTTGAGAATGAGCAGCACTGTTATTACAGCCTTTTTTTAAAAGCACCCTACGTGGTATAGTCATCAGAATTTTTTTTTTAATTGCCTCACGTGACGCACATTTGTAAATTACTTGCTCTCCCCATCTGTCATCCTGCTGGCACTGAGTGACTAATGTTAATAGTAACGCAAACCAATGGCACCATTTCTTTTCTGACCTCAGAGGGATGGAAATCAAATATTTCCAGTGGCACAGGTCATTACACGGTTATTTACATTTACTTGACCTTAGAAAGATTGAACCCTGATCAGAGCATGTAGGAATTGCAACCTGTGAGCAGAAGATCACCTCCATGCACCTCAAAGTCAATTGTGAGGATTATAGTATGTCTGCTGAGATTTGTTTTGATTTTTTTTACACGAGCCGCGATTATCCGTTTACAAGTTTAATTATAGGGTTTCGGAAGAGCCAGCAAAACAAAGTAAGCTGCTCAGACCAGGAGCAAAATGCACCATCAGAAGTTCGAAACTCGTTCCACAGCTCCTAATCTCAACATTTACACAACCGTGCCCCAAACCAGCTCAGTTTATGAGAATTACCTTGGCAACTTATCTCTTCACTTGGAAGGAAGAGGCCTACTGAACTAGAAGCGAAAGAAGGGTGTGTTGGATTCTGTAGCTTTTTTTTTTTTTGGGACTCGGCCCGGAGGTATCCGAACACTTTTCACGTGCACCAGCTGCCTTACACCAAGACCTATTTATTCCTGTTGCGCACCGGGAGATTACGTGGTTTGACCTGACACACAGGATATTAAGCATTAAACTTTCCGCTCAATTGTTTTTTTTTTTGTATTGTAACATTACCTCTAATGGATAGGAGTTCACAGCTTTATCTGCCATGGACTTGGCCCGTGGGTATCAAAGCGTTTTACATGCACAGCGGCAGCGTTATACAAAGGGCCCATTCCTAACTGTTAGTCCTGGGGGGATTACGTGATTTGCCCCGAATCACTGGGTTCTTCTGAGCCAACACAGTGGATCAAGCCTGGTTCCCCCGCTCCCAAAGGCATACCGAAGGGGCGCACGTTGCATCACCAGGCACTTTAAAGCTATCCTGTGCTACATGATGTGGTAGCTAAGTTGAAGTATTTGAAAGATGCGACTGGAGCCCAAATCTCGCCTCCATCCCCCGACCAATTGTCTGTGAACCTGGACACATCTCGTATATTCGTTACCCTCAGTTCACAAACATTTGGCAGTTCCTAATGGCGGATGCCGCCTGTAGTGGGCGCCACCCTAGAATATTAATTTCATGTGCTCGGCTCTTCCTTATTGCAACTTTACCCCATTTTTTTTTTTTTAAAGGCTGCAGTTTCTTGTTAACTATTCACCCCTGCTGTATTGCTGCCTTTCCGCAGTGACCATTTTTAAACTTGCGAGTTCCAAGGGTTGTTCTGCCACTCTGTGCCGGAGAGTTACCAAACGTACTGACCCAACCAGATAAGGCCGACCTTTAGTGGTGCACATCCGGGTTATGCGTAAGGGGGGAGGGAGTCCCCCTGCACATATTCTCTGAGTGTATATCTAGTGCTTTGGAGGGCATACCTTTCCTTTTGCCACAAAACAGCTTCTGCTGCCAGCGAAATCAAGCCGCGGAGCCAAGGTAAATGCTCTAGACTGTGTCGAGGATTAAACAGTGTCATGATGTGGTGGGGGGAGCTGGCACGTCCTGCTGAAATCTTGTGCTCTCCAAAATCTCAACCGCGCCAGACTAACTTTATTCCTTGCTCTGCGTAAGTACCCCGAGGCCACTATGCCCCGCCCGCCACCATGAAGCACTGCATAGCTGTTAAATCGGAAACCTTCAATACTCTGTATTGTGTAACCCAGGTTAAAGTTTACCGCCACTTTGATTCCACTCCAATCCTACTATTTGAGATGTCATCAGTGATGTCATCAGTGATGTCACTAACCAATGCCATGTCATGAGTGATGTAATATGTGACGTCATCAGCAGTGCATTGCAGGCGTGCGAGTTATAGCTAGCTCAACTAACTATAACTGGCGAAGTTCTCTGGTTTTATACGAGTCAAATGTCCAACTAACTATAATGTCCCTGAAACCTATGGTTTTTTCAGTGAATTTCTAAGGTTTTTTAAATGCTGATTCCTAACTATAATGTCTGTAAAACCTATGGTTTTTTCAGTGAATTTCAAAGGTTTTTTAAATGTTAATTTCATATTTTAATATTAATAAAACCTATATTTTTTCTAATTGTTTTTTAATATTTTGCAACTCTATTATCCTTTTTTTAACTTTAAAAATTATGTAATGCTTGATGTCTTCCCCAAAAAATATGCATATCAAATTTTTTTTGGGGTGGAGAAAACTACAGTCCCATACCGGTACTCTACCAACCTCGAGCAGCACGCAAATCCAATCCACCCCATTTAATTGATGCGCATTTCATATCTGACAGGTTTGTGACACCACGTCCCGCGTAACAACATGTATGTATGAGGTCGCGCCAGCTGCTACTTTAGTATGTGATGGGTAGGCACTACCAAGCCGTGCATTACATCATGTACGTATGGGGTCGTGCCCGCTGCACGTTGCGAATGCGACGAGTGCATGCGGCCACACCCTGTGTTACATCATAAACGTACGGTGTTGTGCCTCATACGCCATTTTTTTTGTCTCAAAACTATATCTAAATAACTTTAAAGTTAAACCACCCACCTTTCAAGTGTATATGAGAGCAAGCGATAATCTAACATATTTTAAACATTTATGTATTTCTAACTGTTTTAGCAATTATATTTTCTCAAAATCACGTCGGGTGTGGTCTCCTTGCGCACTAGGTGCGTGATTGCCATGTGACCATAAAAAAAAGCACTTCATTAGTTCATAACATTCCCTATTATAACAGCTGGAAAACGTCACCCATTTTAGTCAATCTTTGTACTGCATTTGATGAGACACACCTCTTCTGCTTAGAGAGCTTTTTTCTAAACTCTTTGCAATGTACACATATCTTACACTACCCACAACATGCAACCATCATCTTCATCAATATTCATGGTCTGTAAAGTAGCTTTCCACCTGTGATAGCCATACACCTACAAGTTACATAACCGAAGTTTTCCCACTACCAGAGGTAACATAGTTACATACACTGCCCACAGCACAATGTACACGGACACAGATAGATAGCGGAAGTGGGTATGAGCACATGCACTCAACACCTTTTTATTACCAGGGTCACATATCCACTAACGTCTGTGGTGGATGCGTGTGGAGTCAGTGTAAGCCATTCCTCAAGGAATAGTTGCTGCTATCATCTACTACAACAGAAATCATTGGATCACACACAGACATTCAATAATAAAAGAATCAATAGTTTGTACTGCAGTAAGGTAAGGTAGGGACAGTAGATGTGAAGTAATTCAGAAAAATATTCTATCGTAAAAGAAACACAACTTATGGTATACTGAGACAGAATTAATAGATCAGAAATAATACACAAAAAGATTTTATCATAAAGGGTCCATCAGTTTTAGTGCACTCAGAAAGCCACATCAAAATCATTCAGCATGTCAACAACTAGCAATGATGTGTGCTGTAGACGGGCAGGCCATACTTGGAGTAATATCCGTTGCCATCAACAGAACATCATCAGCAATAGCAACTCAATCTAAATTGTGAACACTGCTGTCTACAGTGTAGGCCAGAGAGAGCGGTCAGGAAGGGCCCACAGCTACGTAAGGTGGAATTCAGCTACACAGTTTGTCGTACGCGAAGCAACAAAAAGCGTGTCTTGAGCCTGTAATAATACGTATTCATGGTGTAGACAGAGCGCACTGGAGCAATGTCTTTCCCTACAGAACTGCGTCATCTACAAGACCAACTCGATCCGAATTGTGAACACTGCTATCTGCAGTGTTAATTGTAAACAGTACTCACACAGACATTCATGAATAGTTTCTCTCACTTCCTCTTAACAAAAGACAACAACATAAATTGCAGAAAAATCTGCAATAAATAAAACAAAACAATTCAAATACCATTTCTGCTGTCTACAGTGTAGACTATTCAGTGATCCTTTGCACTTGCAAATTAAATTTGGTCATTGTACTAAACCTATAAGTCATTTAAAAAATGTCTTCAAAGAAGTATACTAAAAACATAATATGTATATTCCAATAGATGTTGTAGTTACTTGACTACTTGAGTCTATAATTAAACAATCAGCACTCAATCTGAATTGTAAACACTTCTGTCTGCATTGTAGGCCAGACTCACTATTCATTAACACCTGACAGCCATGGACCGTTCAATTCGAAAGCATGGACTTGCTTGCAGCAGATCAGAAGGGGTACACAGAAATAATATCAAACTTCAACTTCTGACATCCTCAATCATACAATCAAGACCCCATTTTACTGTTCGGACCTGCTGTACCACAGGGTACTCCACTGACTAGTGTCAACCAAGCACAATAATAATGGGCAACAGTTAGCTACGGAAACACCTAGTCTGATGAACCTCAACGGAGGGAGTTCTATGAAAACCAAGCAACAAGTAATATCGGACATTTTCCATTGTGGAATCAAGACACCGTTCCACTGTTGGGACCTACAGTTGCTTGCACCTGGTCGAAGGGAGTACCTTCATCTCCACTCTGAGATGAAGTTCTAAAATCCTCCATTGTCAGATCAAGACACCGTTCCACTGTTGGGACCTAGAGTTTGATGCACC
Organism: Triturus cristatus; assembly: GCF_964204655.1. NCBI lineage: Eukaryota > Metazoa > Chordata > Amphibia > Caudata > Salamandridae > Triturus > Triturus cristatus. The sequence continues at coordinate 874,109,929 of NC_140592.1, read as the reverse complement.
TCATCGGAGGGGGTACCACAAATCATCACAAACTGTAACTTCTGACATCCTCAATCATAGAATCAAGACCCCGTTCCACTGTTCATACCTGCTGTACCGTGGTGTACTCCACCAACTACAGTCAACCAAGGCCATTAATCATGTGCAGCAGTTAACTACGGAAGCACAAAGTCTGATGCACCTCAACAGAAGGACCTCTGAAAATTCACCTGCACGTTATATCGGACATCATCCATTGTGGGATCAAGACACCGTTCCACTGTTGGGACCTAGAGTTGGTTGCACGTGGTCAAAAGGAGTACCTTCATCTCCACTCTCAGATGCAGTTCTAACATCACCCATTGTGGGATCAAGACACCGTTCCACTGTTGGTACCTAGAGTTTGATGCACCTCATCAGAGGGAGTACACAGAAATCATCACAAACTTTAACTTCTGACATCCTCAATCATAGAATCAAGACCCCGTTTCACTGTTAGGACCTATACCACGGTCTATTCCACCAACAGCAGTCAACCAAGCCCAATAATCATGCGCAGCAGTTAACTACAGAATCACAAAGTGTGATGCACCTCAACAGAGACAGTTCTGTGTAAACCCAGCAAAAGGTTATATCGGACATCGTCCATTCTAGGATCAAGACACCATTCCACTCTTGGGACCTAGAGTTGGTTGCACCGGGTCGAACAGAGTACCTTCATCTCCACTCTGAGATGCAGTTCTAACATCCTCCATTGTGGGATCAAAAGACCGTTCCACTGTTGGAACCTACAGTTCGTTGCACCTGATCAGAGGGGGTACACAAAAATCATCACACACTTTAACTTCTCACATCCTTAATCACAGAATCAAGACCCCGTTTCACTGTTCAGACCTGCTGTCCCACGGTGTACTCCACTGACTGGTGTCAACGAAGCACAATAATCATGTGCAACAGTTAACTACGGAAGCACAGTGTCTGATGCACCTCAACAGAGGAAGTTCTATGAAAACCAAGCAACAAGTAATATTGGACATCTTTCATTCTGGGATCATGACACCGTTCCACTATTAGGACCTAGAGCTGGTTGCACCTGGTCGAAGATGGTACACAGAAATTAACACAGACTTTAACTTCTGACATCCTCAATAATAGAATCAAGACCCCGTTTCAGTATTCGGACCTGCTGTGCCGCGGTGTACTCCAGTGACTACACTCAACCAACCCCAATAATCCTGTACAGCAGTTAGCTACGGAAGCACAGAGTCTGATGCACCTCAACTGAGTGAGTTCTGCGAAAAACAAGCAGCAGGTAATATCGGACATTATCCATGGTGGAATCAAGACACAGTTCCACGGTTGGGACATAGAGTTAGTTGCACCTGGTCGAAGGGAGTACCTTCATCTCCACTCTCAGATGCAGTTGTAACATCGTCCATTGTGGGATCAAGACGCCATTCCACTGTTGGGACCTAGAGTTGATTGCACCTGGTCAGAGGGGGTACACAGAAATGATCACAGACTTTAACTTCTGACATCCTCAATCATAGAATCAAGACCCCATTCCAAAGTTCGGACCTGCTGTACCGCATTGCAATTTCAACTTCATGCATAGCAATGGCTGCTTCATTTTCCAGTATTGCTCGTCCAGGAAGATTGTGACTACATGGACCACTAGTTTCACTATCTTGAGAACTTTCATTACTAATTTCAGCTGTAATAGTCTTTTTCTGTTCAACTTCATCATTCAACATTTTTAAATATATAGCAAAAATTGTACATGCAACGCAACTTTTACATGTATTACAAGAATCTTCGTAACAGTCAAAGTCTCCAAATAATTCACTTTCACTACACCATGGCTTAAACAGTTGCAGAAGTGCTAAATAGTAAAATTCTCCCTTATCTAAACTTTCACAACTAACTTTCTTGTGGTTTATGAGATTACTCTTTGCATGTTTTACTAAACAACCATGACATCCAACTACTGCATATTTTCCTTCTTTTACATTCTCTTTATCATTTCAAGTTGTAATGTTGAAGTACTTCATACAGACATAGCTGTTCCAGATGTTGACTCCTTTTCGGTTAGTACGTGTCCAACATATTAGTTTTAAGATTGTCTGTACTGTCTGCTTCATTTACTGCTAATTCTTAAATTTCTACAAATCATTTCAAGACTCCATTTCGTTTGCAGGCAAGACCTAAACTTAACCAAATGATTCCTCATGACTTTGAATTTAAACTTGAAGAGCACAATCAGTCTGAACATCCATACAATCCAATTTCTCGGTGGGAAAGCATTTTCAAAGAAAAGCTGTACAATTCTTTCTAAGGCTTTTCTCTTGTGTAATTTTTTCCCACAGTTCTTTCATTTCTATTTTTCTGATTTTGTTATGTACGATGTAACGTAACATGCAACAGCAATTGAGTTTTCTGCAACATACTGAATGTCCATGTTCGCATTCCACATTTTTAAAATGACTGGATTGTAATCATTGATATACTTTGACACTTCTCTTCTTTTTAACTTGTAGTTATTCTTTTGAGATTTCTGAGTTATTGTGTGTCTCACAGAAGAAAAAAAAATGTACTCTTCCTTTACAAATGACTGGACAGCAGAAACCAAACCGACATCTGGTGTAAAATTTTCCGTTAAAGTTGTAGTTTTTTCTGCAATACTTTCAACAACTGTGACTTTGGAAACGTAAAACTTGCTTTCTCAAGCTTCTATCTCCTTCTTCTCTTGATATCTCACATGTCACATACTATTCAATGAAAGACAATACTGTTTCATCAGAATCATTTCCAAATTTAGGTTCATCCTTGATCCATAGTAGCATATGTATATGAGTGCACCTCTTGCTTGATACTCCTTTCTCCAAAAGAAATCCGTAACCTCTCCAAGAGCTGTATACTTTTTATTGCAGATAAAAGACATTATAGGTTGAAACCTATCATTACAATATCTGGACACATATACAGGATCCAATGAACACAGTTCACCACGAGTCTTTATTTCAACATTTTTTATATTGGAATTCGCCTCTCTTAGAAAGTCAAGCAAATCTCCCCATGCATACTCTGCATAGCTAAGTGAGACAAACCATGTTCTTGTACCTACGTTCCGTAACATACACTTTGAGTTCTTCATGACGACAATATCAATACTCATTAGTTTCACGTTGACATGCCATCAAATTGATTAGGTGTCCTTCTAAATTTTCATCTCTTTCTTGAAGTTTCTCCACAAATTCTTTCGCAGAAAGAACTTATTGATGAACTTTAGTTTTAGGTATGTGGTTCACTGCATACGACAAAGAAGACAGATCACTTTCAAACAAAAAGGTGAAATATGTATAAAAATGCACTTTCGAAATCTAGGATCTTCAGAATATAATCTGAAATTTCAAGTGGTCAAATACAGAAAGTGGACAAGTCAAGGACTGAAGATATTTATGAACATTACACATTATGTCCTTTGCATTCAAAAGAAGTAATAGGAAGCAGCATTGAGTTATTTGAAATGAAAAAAAACAGGGAACTCCAATAAGTGTATGGGAGAAAACCTTGGAAGGTCATTATTTTCCACAGTTGTTTCCTACAGGAGAAGGTGGATGGTATAATGATCCACCTGTACTGATTCCAGCTTCAGAATATCGATCAACAAGATTCATCTTCTAAACTTATTACCTGTTCACCCACATTTACAGTTTTGTAATAAATATTGTTCTCTATAAGATATAAGGTAGCCTTTCAACTTTATTAACACCCACAAAATCTTTCCATATTTTCTGACTTATTGTTACTACAACATTTACTAGAATGACTACTGCCTAATTTTCCTCTTTCACCCCAGCAATAGTTTAAATATTTTTCTTAAAATCCAAAGGTAAGTACACCACTCTTCATTCAGACCTCTTTGCAAGTCTGTTCGTGACAGTTTACATGTTTTAGGCTCCATCCGAATTATAGTTTGAAAAGAATTAACACATTGAATTAGAACAGACTCATATGTATTCAATTCTACCAGTTCATCCGGCATAGCTACTAATTCTAAGTTATTATGTACTGCTCTAAAAGGCCTTTTGTTCTCTTCTAATTTGTTATCACAATATTTACATATACGTTGATCACTACCTAACTCAAATTGACCTTCCACCAACAAGTAAATTGTAAATTCTACCCACTTACCATTGTTCTCCTTTTCACTTTTCAAATGCAAATCAACATTCTTACTTTGACTTTTATAATCAGTAGGTCGACAACAAACACAAACATAGTCTCGTATTTCACACCACTCTACATTAAACTTTCCAATTTCTTCTTCAAACTGATCAGTGCTAATCACTTTCCCATCTCCTCCAACATATCTAATTGTCAAACTTTCACGTTCTATGAACTGCTCCTCTGAACCAAAATATCGCATTTCAATATCATCACACTTTTTTTGAACAACTAATAAAGAAGCATATAAAAGACTTGTACTCAGTTCACTTAAAAATAATGCAGAACTTTTTACATAGTACACTTTCCTCACAAACTTCCGCATTTCTGAATAACATACTGCTGACATCCTCAACTGATAAAAAACACTTTTACAAACTTTTCTTCAAGGACAAGCCAGAGAATGCCCATACTTCTCAGTATATTTTCTTACGTGACATCGATCTAGTCCTTGTAACAACTTAACGTTCAACATCTGCACGTTACTATATTCTGTGTTTTAATCAGAAACATACCCACCTCCCCCACACCCACAACCACCCACGCCCTTCCTTAACCGTACAAAATCAAAAAGAAACCCCCACCATTCCTAGTAGCGCCGCTATACCCATACACAGGCTTAATTTTAACAGGTGTGTGGCGGAACACTTATCAGCAAAAAGTATTCAAACATGCAAATTTGCGGGAAAAACATAAACAATGCCATAGCATGGTTAATAAATGGGCCCAGTGAAACTACATTACCTTTACTAACAACACATGCCCACGTTACAAATGTCCATCTTATAATCAGCAACATATGCACCCCCCCACCCCCACCCATACCATGCTTAACCTTACGAAATCAAACAACGAGCCCCTGCACTCCCGTTACCGCCACTATAGCCATAGATAGACTTAATGTCAACAGGTGTTTGCCAGAACGCTCATCAGCAAAAGCTATTAAAACTTACAATTTTGCAACTCAAACATACACCATACCATGAGACGGTTTATAAATAGTCACAGTACCACTACACCACCTCAACACCCGCCCTTGCTTAACTTTACGCAATAAAAGAAAGAGCCCAAGCAAACGTAGAAGTGCCGCTATAGCCATAAACAGCCTTAACTTCAACAGATGTCTCCTGGAAAGCTCATCAACAAACCGTATTAAAACATGCAAATTTGCGGGTAAAACATATACCATGCCATACGGCGCTTTATAAGTGCTCCAAGTAGTACTACATCACCTTTAGTAGCTCCATATCTCCACGTTACTATATTCTGTACTTCAAACAGCAACTTAACTACCTCCCCCACACCCACCCCCGCCCTTGGTTAACAGTACGAAATCAAACAGAAACCCCCCATTCCTAGTAGCGCCACTATACACATACACAGGCTTAATTTTAACATGTGTCTACTGGAACACTTATCAGCAAAAACTATTCAAACATGCAAATTGACGGGTAAAACATTAACCATCACATAGCACTGTTTATAAATATGCCCAGTGACATTACATTACCTTTAGTAACTACACATGCCCACGTTACAAATATCCGTCTTATATTCAGCAACATACGCATCTCCCCCACCCTCACCCATCTCTTGCTTAACCATACGAAATCAAACAACGAGCCCCAGCACTCCGGTTACCGCCACTATAGCCATACATAGACCACTTACCATTGTTCTCCTTTTCACTTTTCAAATGCTAATCAACATTCCTACTTTGACTTTTATAATCAGTACGTCGACAACAAACACAAACATAGTCTCGTATTTCACAGCACACTACATTAAACTTTCCAATTTCTTCTTCAAACTAATCAGTGCTAATCACTTTCCTATCTCCTCCAACATCTGTAATTGTCAAACTTTCACGTTCTATGAACTGCTCCTCTGAACCAAAATAGCGCATTTCAATATCATCACACTTTTTTTGAACAACTAATAAATAAGCATATAAAAGACTTGTACTCAGTTCACTTAAAAATAATGCAGAACTTTTTACATAGTACACTTTCCTCACAAACTTCCGCATTTCTGAATAACGTACTGCTAACATCCTCAACTGATAAAAAACACTTTTACAAACTTTTCTTCAAAGACAAGCCAGAGAATGCCCATACTTCTCAGTATATTTTCTTACATGACATCCATCTAGTCCTTGTAACAACTTAACGTTCTGTTTAATACTTTCTCTTCCAAATCACAATGAATAACTTATGTTTTAAATTGAAAGCACTATCCACTATACTTTCAATACGCTGTTTCTCTTTCAATTCAAAAACATTCCTTTTATATTTGAAGCATTCTTTCATTGAATTCTGAATCACTCTAGATCAAAAAAGTCTCTGGCGAGTTTCATGAAACTCCTTTTGTCTCTGAGTAACAGATACTATTTCTTTATCATCTTTCCTTTGCCTGGTATTTGAAATTGAACTCTGCTACACCTTACTTGAAAAATTCCTATTTTTCCTCTTGTGGGATCCTTTTTTCATCTTGTACTTATAGTAGAACAAAGTTTTTCTGTACTACTCCCATTTTTTCCAAATACAAACTTTTGCCTTTTGCACAAATATATATTTTTCTTCTCTTTTCTTTTTACTTCTTCTTGGCATTTCCAAATTTTAATCCAAACAAAATAATTTTCTGGAAAAAAAAAGATTCAATGATTTTTCACATTTGTTCACTATGATAAAATTATAACATACAATTACAAAACTTCCACTAACGACTTCCACACCCAGTGCTGCAACGTGATTGAACACGAAAGAGCAGCACTAACATGACAAGTAGTGCCAAAGAACATCCACAAGTATTTATTTAATTATTTACAAACACCTTTACAATTTATATGTAACTGCACTACCTCGTACTTTTCACCTCTCTGCCGCACCCCACCACCCCACACCACTCACTCTGCAACCCACCACAGACAACTTTATAGATAGTATTTAAAAAAAAATGTATCTATATACTTAAGATGATATTATCAACCAAAAAGCACACACAGACATTACCATTATTAGCCTACAATTTTATCTACAACTCTCCAAACATAACACTGCCCCCCGGTTTTAAGTGCAGGGGGGGGTGTCTGAGCAACAGCACTTTATTTTAGGTGGCCTTCGAAACAGGTCTTTATGGGGGTCTACTTTTGGGCCTCGCAAACCTCATCCCTTTTTTTTTCTTTATTGCACTGCAGTGAGACTGTGAGATCATGCACATTACTCACTACTTAGAAGTGCAGACATCATGCCAGGTGACTCGCATTGTAGGAGAAGGGAAATCCTTTAAAAAGACACTTTTTCTCTCAGAATTTCCCTTCTCTTTTTGCAACGCAGGAGCAACATCATCGTGGGGTAATTAGCAAACACACCACAAGGCGAGCATCGCCCATTGCCCCAGACTCTCTCAAACAGCTTCCCGAGCGCACACACACACAGCTTCACAGGTTTTCAAAAGATCATTTTTTGGTAAAGAAGACTCTGTTCTTTTTCACCCCTTTTTACAGCCCCTACATCCCCACTCTGCCTATTGCTGAAAAAATTAGGCTCCCCGAAATTTCGCTCTGGTTGCGCCTCTTCAAACGACCACAAGCAAGCAACTCCAGCACGAACCTGCTCTGACCTTACACATTCTCTTGTTTTAGGGCTACGAAAACACACGCTTTGCCTGCCTCACTTAGTTCTCACACCCCTCTTTAATATTAACATAAAAGCTTTTCACTTACTTTTATATTCCTATACTGTACTTCACATGGAAATATAGAAATCAAGGTTCTCACCACCCCAAATTACCTCTCTGGTATACTTTCTCAAATGTAAGAAATACAGGTATTCAGTATCTGTCAGTCACGGCTACTTTTAAACAGTGTACCTATATACAACTCGACAAAACGTTATGTTTCTAAATTGACGTCTTACACTTAAAAGGTCCTTTACATTTCTTTCGCTATATGTACCTTTCTTTAAAACACCACCAGAGAAGGATGGTGAAGTATGCTCCACAAAGAGCAACTCAAAGCTTTGTTATTCTTTATAAAATATTCTGCCTGTCAATGCTTTTCTCAAACCTTTTCGACCCCTTAACAGGCTGGATGGATGAGTATAATACGTCCTATTTAGGATCGGGGGCGGATGATGACCGAAAATAAGAACGTATAGTTGAATAAAAGGCGAGTGGATGCATGGCCAGATGCATCAATGCATATATACATAGATGGATGTATCATTGTATGAATGGAAGGATAAATGAATACAGGGACCAGTACTTACGATAGACTGGTGGACTGATAGATGCTTAGGATTGGTTATGGGACAGATGTATCTATGGATATATAGGCGTATGGCTGCATGAATGACACAGTGCTTACAATAGGCGAGTGTGCTCATAGATGCTTAAGATAAGTGCAGGAACAGATGTATGTATGTATATAAGTAGGAATGTATGCATCAATTAAAAGATGGTTGGATGGCACAGTGCTTAGGATAGATAAATGCTGGGCTTTAATTGGGCCGGGTCTGAGGACCAGCACTTATTTTCAAGGAGCCTCCAAAAGGGTCTCTATCAGGCTCTATTTTCTGCCCTCGCAAACAAAGTCAATTTTATTTTCGGCCCTCGCAATCATAGTCAATTTAAAAAAAAAATGTTTATTGCACTCCAGTGAGAGCATGCTCATCGATGTATACATGCTTATTTTGCTCCCTACTGAGAACTGGAGACATCACGCTACGTTACCCACGTTGTAGAAGGAAGGGAAATCCTGTAAAGAATGTTTTTTTTCAAACGTAGGATAATTGTAGAGGATTTTCTAAAGCACACAATGATACTTATCTTGATTTAGACCACGGCCCAACTTGCATAGCCCACACCCCTTTAAGAGCTTTGTCCCCCCCTTTTAGAGCACCCCCACTTTCTAAAACGCTTATAAGCAAAGCGTATTAAAACATGCAAATTTGCAAGTAAAACATATACCATGCCATAGGGCACTTTAGAAGTGCTCCCAGTCGTACTACATCACCTTTATTAGCTCGACATCTGCATGTTACTATATTCTGTGTTTTAATCAGAAACATACCCACCTCCCCCACAACCACCCACGCCCTTCCTTAACCATACAAAATCAAAAAGAAACCCCCACCATTCCTAGTAGAGCTACTATACCCATACACATGCTTAATTTTAACAGGTGTGTGGCGGAACACTTAGCAGCAAAAAGTATTCAAACATGCAAATTTGCGGGAAAAACAAACAATACCATAGCATGGTTAATAAATGGGCCCAGTGAAACTACATTACCTTTACTAACAACACATGCCCACGTTACAAATGTCCATCTTATAATCAGCAACATATGCACCCCCCCACCCCCACCCATACCATGCTTTACCTTACGAAATCAAACAACGAGCCCCTGCACTTCCGTTACCGCCACTATTGCCATAGATAGACTTAATGTCAACAGGTGTTTGCCGGAACGCTTATCAGCAAAAGCTATTAAAACTTACAATTTTGCAACTCAAACATACACCATACCATAAGACGGTTTATAAATAGTCACAGTACCACTACACCACCTCAACACCCACCCTTGCTTAACTGTACGCAATAAAAGAAAGAGCCCAAGCAAACGTAGAAGTGCCGCTATAGCCATAAACAGCCTTAACTTCAACAGATGTCTCCTGGAAATCTCATCAGCAAACCGTATTAAAACATGCAAATTTGCGGGTAAAACATATACCATGCCATACGGCGCTTTATAAGTGCTCCCAGTGGTACTACATCACCTTTAGTAGCTCCACATCTCCACATTACTATATTCTGTACTTCAAACAGCAACATAACTACCTCCCCCACACCCACCCCCATCCTTGGTTAACAGTACGAAATCAAGCAGAAAACCCCTTTTCCTAGTAGCGCCACTATACACATACACAGGCTTAATTTTAACATGTGTCTACCGGAACACTTATCAGCAAAAACTATTCAAACATGCAAATTGGCAGGTAAAACATAAACCATCCCATAGCACTGTTTATAAATGTGCCCAGTGAAATTACATTACCTTTAGTAACTACACATGCCCACGTTACAAATATCCGTCTTATAATCAGCAACATACGCACCTCCCCCACCCTCACCCATCCCTTGCTTAACCTTACGAAATCAAACAACGAGCCCCAGCTCTCCCATTACCGCCACTATAGCCATACATAGACTTAATGTCAACAGGTGTCTGCTGGAACGCTCATCAGCAAAAGCTATTAAAACCTGCAATTTTGCAACTCACACATACACCATACCATAAGACGGTTTATAAATAGTCACAGTACCACCTCACCACCTCACCACCCGCCCTTGCTTAATTTTACGCAATAAAAGAAAGCGCCCCACAAACGCAGATGCGCCGCTATAGCCATACAGAGGCTTAATTTCAACAGATTTCTCTCGAAAAGCTCATCAGCAATACGTATTAAAACATGCAAATTTGCGGGTAAAACATATACCATGCCATTTGGCACTTTATATGTGCTCCCAGTGGTATTAAATCACCTTTAGTACCTCCACATCTCCATGTTACTATATTCTGTGTTTCAAACAGCAACATAACTACCTCCCCCACACCCACCCTCGCCCGTGCTTAACAGTACGAAAACAAACAGAAACCCCCCATTCCTAGTAGCGCCACTATACCCATATACGACGTTAATTTTAACAAGTGTCTGCCGGAACACTTATCAGCAAAAAGTATTCAAACATGCAAATTGCCGGGTAAAACATAAACCATCCCATAGCACGATTTATAAATGGGCCCAGTCGAACTACACCACCTTTACTAGCTAGTCATCTATATGTGACGAAAGTCGCTTAAACACTCTGTAGAGTGTATAGCAGGGCATGGGGAGAGTAAACAAAGTTCTAATTCCCAAACTTTTGATATACAGTCCCTTTACTGTATCTATATTAAAGATATTAAATGGAATGAATAAATTGACGAGTGTCTCAAAAGGGATAGTGAAGCTCACCATCAGTAAAACACGAACCACTTCAACACCTACATATATCCACCACAGTGACACAGCCTGACAAATAGTATCACTTATAATCACATGTAGTTCTCTAATGTCAACAAAGTCATACAGAAAATATACCGCACATTTACATTTTTTTAACTCTCACACATTTATAAAAACATCTCTTCTAAAGAAGCACTCCCCAACTACTTCTATTCCATGAGAACAGACAATAATTAATACGTTTACTACCATATATTTTAGTATATCTACCTTTTTATTATTCACTAGTCAGAAACTACAAAAACTATTAACTATACCCAAATGCAAACCAGAAACCATATTCTTATTATATCTCAACTTAGGAGGCTCACATGATTCAAACTATGCGTACATATAAAAGGAACGTATCACTTTTCCTATCTCTATTTCCTCTCCATGTAATCTCCAAGCACTGTACACGGCCCCACTGTACAACAACCTACCCTGACTTAGATTCAAACCTACCTCTCAGTGTCAAAAATAAGACCACAACCTGCCCACATAACAGTTCTGCATTTCGTGTTATCGATTTTAACTTAATAACACATACGTCTCCTACCACCACCCCCACCCCACTATTTCCACAAAAAGTATCAGTTGCAAACGTGCAACATTTTCTTTATCTCCCCAAATACATTACAAACTCAAATTAACTCTGTACCTCATTTTCAAAACAATATAGGCCTATAAAGATGACAAACTACACTTCTTCTCTGTGAAAAATTCCTAAACATATACAAAATACCTATATAACAACAGCTCAAATTTTATGCATATTTCATAACCAATATCAAACACCACACTTTACTAACACTATATTACTTTGAAATAAAAAATACTTTCAAAATTAAAAACATCACCTCAAATACTTAATCAATACTATAAAACACATAACACACCTTGTTCATTTCTAACTCACCTTTGTAGTTGTTATCCAGATTTCAAATGACACGCATACAATTCTCTCTTTCTCACATAGCACATGTAAAGCTCCGACTTCATCAAGAATGAAACCAGGAATGGCTCAATTTCTCTGTCGCTCCCCACATAAATACATGTAAAGAACAAATCAGAATACTTCATTCCTTCAACGACATTCCAAAACTTACCTCCATTGGTTAATTTTGAATTTTCCTTCTGAAAAGCTACTTATTATTCCACGCCACATACAGGTCACAAGTTCAACCTATTTTATCACCACACTTTCTGGAACCTTCTACGACACCTGCAGGTTAAAAGTTCATCATTTTTTTTTAACCTAACAATATACTTTTGCAACATTTAATCGAACATTTAATGGCATGTGGACGTTAAAAGTTCACAATAGGGGTCAGTAGTTCATCAGCTTTATTCCCAACTCCAGCAGCACCTCACCGTACGCCCCCAGCACCATCAGACCCGTAGGAGTCAGTGCTTTCCACTTTCCAAATACCAAATTCATTTCATACACACAAATTTACCTTCACACTCCCTATATAACACCCCCTAAGCACCATACACAAGTTACAATGTTCGAAACAAAAGTTCCTCCAAGTAGCTATAACTACATGCTGACACTACTTGCACAGATGTGGCACAGCGGCCAGAGCACATGACTTCACAGCATATGACACACAGTTTGGGCTCACGCTTTCATCCCCGAGTCCGGCAGCAGCTCAGCTTAGCAGCATGAGACTCTACACACTACCTCACATATTTTCCATACCACAGAACTTTCAGACCAGTACGGGTCAGTTGTTCGTCCTAGTAGTTATAAACACATGCTGACACTACTTCCACAGCTGTACTGCAGAGGCCACGGCACATGACTTCACAGCATAAGACACACAATTTAGACTCACGCTCTAATCCCCGAGTCCCGCACCACCTCACCTTAGCAGCATCACACTCTTTGCAATACCTCACTTAATTTTTGTAGCCTAGCACTTTCACACTGGTATGTATGATTAGTTCACTTCGCACCCCCTCTATAGCATACCCTAAACACCCCACAGAGGTTACAGTGCTCCTACCCTCCTATTCCCTACTTTTTTCACCCTTTTTTCCCCTTACTCGCTTCAACGGAATCACAAAATGGCGGCCAACACTTCCTAGTTGCAAACGCTCGCAGCGCTCACAGCCAATCAGCAGCAAGCTCGTGCTCATAACGCCTCAGCCAATCAGATGGCAGAATTCCCAAATATTGATATCTGTAAATTTTGATATTTCTCAAAAACTACTTAATGGATTTACACCAAATAAACAAAAGCGTGCTTTCTAGACCAAGACCCTTCTCCCTGCCAAATTTGGGGTGATTCCGTTCACCCGTTCGACCTGTAGCCTTGTCTAAAGTTTCCTATGGAAATTAACATTGAAAAAACATGTTTTGGGACCCCCCTTTTTTCTTGGCCCCCCCTTAACGAATCACCCCCAAACTTTCAACATAGGAGCTGATCTCAACAAAAAATTGTTTTTGAAAATTTCACGAAGATTCATCAATCGGCGCCAAAGTTATTGCGAATAGAATGTTGCCATTTTCCTTTAGTAACTAGGTCCTAACTATAACTACCTACTGGCGACCGCCAGTAGGTAATAAATATATATATATATATATATATATATGTATATAGCAGCTCCAATATGGAGCACTCTCAATACCAGGGACACTCTGAATTTGCTCACCTCAAATGCCTGCTTTTTTTAATCAAAGTCTTTCCACCTAAACTTGAGAACTACCCAGAGTTCTCTGCTTCCTTTTTTGCTTAAGTTCTGCATCACTCTATGCCTCAAAGGATTTCGTTTTGACTTATACTGGGTGCTCCCTTGTGTCTGGACAAAGCTATACCTGTCTGAAGAGCTCTAATGAGAGCGAAACACGTGTCAGGGGTTGCTTTTATTCATTTCAGGTTGGCTTGGATGTCATTTTACCAATCCAAAGCTGTAATACTGTGCCTGGAGTGGTTCCAGGAGTGTTATAGTTAGCTGGCCCTTTCACTCGTACAAAACCATAGAAATTCCTCCGTTATAGTTAGTTCTGCTAACTATAACTCGCGCGCCCGCAATCCACTGCTGATGATGTCACATATTGCATCATTCATGGTCAGTGACATCACTTATGACATCACTGATGACATCTCAAATGACATCACTGATGACATCACTGATGACATCATCCAGTGAATGTGGTTTACTTTGAAATTTAAATATGTATTATATATATACCAATCTGTATTGAAGTTTGAGTGGATATATAACCGTCAGGATGGACGATTTAGTAGCTGTCTGACTGTCTGTTTAAGTGAGTAATTAAAAGTGTCTCACTTAATACATGGATTAGTAACTAAACTATGTGAATGTGTGCATCACTGTCTCTGTTGTTGTATAACATGCTGCATCAGTTGGTCACTAACTACATGAGTGTGTATATTAGTTATTGATTAGTTGGGTGAGTATTAGTATGGGACACTGAGTTTGTGTGTGGTTGGGTGGGGTGTGTGTAACTCTATGCAAAGATGTGTGAATGGTTGATTGACTAGGTGTATAGGTTTAAGAATGCGAGCGGAAACAGTTGTTAGGGTGACTGAGTGTATTTATTTGTGTGTCGGTGAGCAAATATATGTTTTAGTTGTACATCTTCAACAAAGTAAAAAAATAAAACGTATTGTATGTGAGAGTTGGTGTATATAAATAAGTATGTGTAAGAGTCAGTGATTGTGAGACTAACTATATGAATGAGTGTATAATTGTAATGGAGATTTCTTAACATATTAACTATGAGTTACTATGTTTTTGAATAAATGAGGTGTTGTTGGATAATTGTGTAAGTGAGTAAATGTAAGTGTGATTCATTTTTTTTCATGAGTGAGTAGGATGACTGCATAACGGACTAAGATGACTGCTGCTGTGTCAATGTCTATATATGTGTATAAGTGCATTTGATAGTGTTCTGTTAATTAGTGACTGCATGTATAAATGATTCTGTTGTTGAATGGGTAGTTGTGTGTGTAGACTTAGGAATCAGTGAGTGGGTATGTAGTAACTGGTAATGGTGTGTCAATGGTTTCAAATACGGTACTCTGTATTTTACAGTGAGTGATGAAAGGTTATGCTAGTGTATGATGAGGTGTATCAGATTGTCAGGTGGATGATGTCATCAGTGATGTCATCAGTGATGTCATTTGAGATGTCATTAGTGATGTAATCAGTGATGTCACTGACCATGTCATGAATGATGCAATATGTGACATCATCAGCAGTGCATTGCGGGCGCGCGAGCTATAGTTAGCAGAACTAACTATAACGGAGGAATTTCTATGGTTTTGTACGAGTGAAATGGCCAGCTAACTAAAACACCCCTAAAACCTATGGATTTTTCTGTGAATTTCTAAGGTTTTTTAAATGCTAATTTCTAACTATAACGTCTCTGAAACCTATGGGTTTTTCAGTGAATTTCAAAGCTTTTTTAAATGCTAATTTCTAACTATAACGTCTCTGAAACCTATGGTTTTTTTCAGTTAATTTCAAAAGTTTTTTGAATGCTAATTTTTAAGTGTGATAGTAGTTATACCTATTTTTTGTACTGATTTTCTACAGCTTTTTAACTGTTTATTTATAAATATTTTATTCATTAAATAACATTAGATATTTTTCTGAAAATTGCAAAAAAAAAAAAAACATTCAATCTGAAATATTGATTACTTTTTTTTTCATTTTTTATTTTAATATATTTATATTATTTTCTTTTTAAAAAAATTCCAATTTTTTTTCTGAGTCGCGCACTCAAAGCGTACACCTCACGGTGAGTGCGCGGATTCTAGCTGCCATTTTAGAAAAGTCGTGCAGGATCTGCGTACGGTGTGCGACGGCTGCGTGTTTTTCAGTTACATCATATACATTTAATATTATGTGATGTGCGCGATTGATAAGCAACCAGTCTGCGACTCCTGCTCCCGCGCATTTGCGACACATGCGCATTATGGTATGAGATGCTTGCGCGGTGGTGCGTCCTGCGTGACGTCATATACGTGCTGGGGCGCGCTAGGTACGAGACTCCCGCAAAAAAATATATGTTACAAAATAATATCTATGTGTCTTTAATATACATATTAGGGCAAGAGATTATCGGAGATATTCATCAAAATAATATATTTGTACTTATAATAAACGTACATTATTTTTATATATATTTTCGCGAAGTCGGGTGCATGCATCGTGAGTGCAGAGGACCAGGTCAGCAGAGCTGCTGTAGAGCCAGATAAACCAGGCCAGCAGAGCCGTTGTAAAGCCAGAGAACCAGGTCAGCAGAGCTGCTCTAGAGCCTAAGAAGCAGGTCAGCAGAGCTGCTCTAGAACCAGAGACCCAGGTCAGCAGAGCTGCTTTAGAGGGAGAGAACCAGTCAGCAGAACTGCTTTAGAGCCAGAGCACCAGGTCAGCAGGGCTGCTCTAGAGCCAGAGAACCAGGTCAGCAGAGCTGCTCTAGAGGCAGAGAACCAGGTCAGCAGAACTGCTTTAGAGCCAGAGAACCAGGTCAGCAGAGCTCTTTAGAGGCAGAGAACCAGGTCAGCAGAACTGCTTTAGAGCCAGAGAACCAGGTCAGCAGAGCTCTTTAGAGGGAGAGAACCAGGTCAGCACAGCTGCTTTAGAGGGAGAGAACCAGGTCAGCACAGCTGCCCTAGAGCCAGAGAACCAGGTCAGCAGAGCTGCTTCAGAACCATAAAACCAGGTCAGCAGAGCTGCTTTACAGCCAGAGAACCAGGTCAGCAGAGCTGCTCTAGAGGCAGAGAACCAGGTCAGCAGAGCTGCTTTAGAGGGAGAAAACCAGGTCAGCAGACCTGCTTTAGAGCCAGAGAACCTGGTCAGCAGAGCTCCTCTAGAGCCAGAGAACCCAGGTCAGCAGAGCTCCTTTAGAGGGAGAGAACCAGGTCAGCAGAGCTGCTTTTTAGCCAGAGAAACAGGTCAGCAGAGCTGTTCTAGAGCCAGAGAACCAGGCCAGCAGAGCTGCTTTAGAGCCATAGAACCAGGTCAGCAGAGCTGTTCTGGAGGCAGAGAACCGGGTCAGCAGAGCTGATTTAGAGGGAGAGAACCAGGTCAGCAGAGCTGCTTTAGAGCCAGAGAACCGGGTCAGCAGAGCTGCTCTAGAGCCAGAGAACCAAGTCAGCAGAGCTGCTTTAGAGCTATAGAACCAGGTCAGCAGAGCTGCTTTAGAGCCTAAGAACCAGGTCAGCAGAGCTGCTTTAGAGGGAAAGAACCAGGTCAGCAGAAATGCTTTAGAGCCAGAGAACAAGGTCAGCAGAGCTGCTCTAGAGCCAGAGAAACAGGCCAGCAGAGCTGCTTTAGAGCCATAGAACCAGGTCAGCAGAGCTGTTCTGGAGGCAGAGAACCGGGTCAGCAGAGCTGATTTAGAGGGAGAGAACCAGGTCAGCAGAGCTGCTTTAGAGCCAGAGAACCAGGTCAGCAGAGCTGCTCTAGAGCCAGAGAACCAGGTCAGCAGAGCTGCTTTAGAGCCATAGAACCAGGTCAGCAGAGCTGCTTTAGAGCCTAAGAACCAGGTCAGCAGAGCTGCTTTAGAGGGAAAGAACCAGGTCAGCAGAAATGCTTTAGAGCCAGAGAACAAGGTCAGCAGAGCTGCTCTAGAGCCAGAGAAACAGGCCAGCAGAGCTGCTTTAGAGCCATAGAACCAGGTCAGCAGAGCTGTTCTGGAGGCAGAGAACCGGGTCAGCAGAGCTGATTTAGAGGGAGAGAACCAGGTCAGCAGAGCTGCTTTAGAGCCAGAGAACCAGGTCAGCAGAGCTGCTCTAGAGCCAGAGAACCAGGTCAGCAGAGCTGCTTTAGAGCCATTGGAACCAGGTCAGCAGAGCTGCTTTAGAGCCTAAGAACCAGGTCAGCAGAGCTGCTTTAGATCCAGAGAATCAGGTCAGCAGAGCTGTTCTAGTGGCACAGAACCAGGTCAGCAGAGCTGCTTTCGAGGGAAAGAACCAGGTCAGCAGAAATGCTTTAGAGCCAGAGAACAAGGTCAGCAGAGCTGCTCTAGAGCCAGAGAACCAGGCCAGCAGAGCTGCTTTAGAGCCATAGAACCAGGTCAGCAGAGCTGCTCTAGAGGCAGAGATCCAGGTCAGCAGAGCTGATTTAGAGGGAGAGAACCAGGTCAGCAGAGCTGCTTTAGAGCCAGAGAACCAGGTCAGCAGAGCTGCTCTAGAGCCAGAGAACCAGGTCAGCAGAGCTGCTTTAGAGCCATAGAACCAGGTCAGCAGAGCTGCTTTAGAGCCTAAGAACCAGGTCAGCAGAGCTGCTTTAGAGCCAGAGAACCAGGTCAGCAGAGCTGTTCTAGAGGCAGAGAACCAGGTCAGCAGAGCTGCTTCAGAGGGAGAGAACCAGGTCAGCAGAGCTGCTTTAGAGCCAAGGAACCAGGTCAGCAGAGCAGCTCTAGAGCCAGAAAGCCCGGTCAGCAGAACTGCTTTAGAGCCATTGAACCGGGTCAGCAGAGCTGCTTTAGAGCCAGAGAACCAGGTCAGCAGAGCTGCTGTAGAGCCAGAGAAACCAGGTCAGCAGAGCTGCTTTAGAGGGAAAGAACCAGGTCAGCAGAACTGCTGTAGAGCCAGAGAAACCAGGTCAGCAGAGCTGCTTTAGAGGGAGAGAACCAGGTCAGCAGAGCTGCTCTAGAGCCAGAGAACCAGGTCAGCAGAGCTGCTTTGGAGCCATACAACCAGGTCAGCAGAGCTGCTCTAGAGGAAGAGAACCAGGTCAGCAGAGCTGCTCTAGAGCCATAGAACCAGGTCAGCAGAGCTGCTTTAGAGCCAGAGAACCAGGTAAGCAGAGCTGCTCTAGAGCCAAAGAACCAGGTCAGCAGAGCTGCTCTAGAGCCAGAGAACCAGACCAGCAGAGCTGCTTTAGAGCCACAGAATCAGGTTAGCAGAGCTGCTTTAGAGCCACAGAACCAGGTCAGCAGAGCTGATTTAGAGGGAGAGAACCAGGTCAGCAGAGTTGCTTTAGAGCCAGAGAACCAGGTCAGCAGAGCTGCTCTAGAGCTAGAGAACCAGGTCAGCAGAGCTGCTTTAGAGCCATAGAACCAGGTCAGCAGAGCTGCTTTAGAGCCTAAGAACCAGGTCAGTAGAGCTGCTCTAGAGCCAGAGAACCAGGTCAGCAGAGCTGCTTTAGAGCCATAGAACCAGGTCAGCAGAGCTGCTTTAGAGCCTAAGAACCAGGTCAGCGGAGCTGCTTTAGATCCAGAGAACCAGGTCAGCAGAGCTGTTCTAGAGGCAGAGAACCAGGTCAGCAGAGCTGCTTTAGAGGGAAAGAACCAGGTCAGCAGAGCTGCTTTAGAGGGAAAGAACCAGGTCAGCAGAAATGCTTTAGAGCCAGAGAACAAGGTCAGCAGAGCTGCTCTAGAGCCTAAGAACCAGGCCAGCAGAGCTGCTTTAGAGCCATAGAACCAGGTCAGCAGAGCTGCTCTAGAGGCAGAGAACCAGGTCAGCAGAGCTGATTTAGAGGGAGAGAACCAGGTCAGCAGAGCTGCTTTAGAGCCAGAGAACCAGGTCAGCAGAGCTGCTCTAGAGCCAGAGAACCAGGTCAGCAGAGCTGCTTTAGAGCCATAGAACCAGGTCAGCAGAGCTGCTTTAGAGCCTAAGAACCAGGTCAGCAGAGCTGCTTTAGAGCCAGAGAACCAGGTCAGCAGAGCTGTTCTAGAGGCAGAGAACCAGGTCAGCAGAGCTGCTCTAGAGGAAGAGAACCAGGTCAGCAGAGCTGCTCTAGAGCCAGAGAACCAGACCAGCAGAGCTGCTTTAGAGGCATAGAACCAGGTCAGCAGAGCTGTTCTAGAGGCAGAGAACCAGGTCAGCAGAGCTGATTTAGAGGGAGAGAACCAGGTCAGCAGAGCTGCTTTAGAGCCAGAGAACCAGGTCAGCAGAGCTGCTTTAGAGCCAGAGAACCAGGTCAGCAGAGCTGCGTTAGAGCCATAGAACCAGGTCAGCAGAGCTGCTTTAGAGCCTAAGAACCAGGTCAGCAGAGCTGCTCTAGAGCCAGAGAACCAGGTCAGCAGAGCTGCTTTAGAGCCATAGAACCAGGTCAGCAGAGCTGCTTTAGAGCCTAAGAACCAGGTCAGCAGAGCTGCTTTAAATCCAGAGAACCAGGTCAGCAGAGCTGTTCTAGAGGCAGAGAACCAGGTCAGCAGAGCTGCTTTAGAGGGAAAGAACCAGGTCAGCAGAAATGCTTTAGAGCCAGAGAACAAGGTCAGCAGAGCTGCTCTAGAGCCAGAGAAACAGGCCAGTAGAGCTGCTTTAGAGCCAGAGAACCAGGTCAGCAGAGCTGCTCTAGAGCCAAAGAACCAGGTCAGCAGAGCTGCTCTAGAGCCAGAGAACCAGACCAGCAGAGCTGCTTTAGAGCCATAGAACCAGGTCAGCAGAGCTGTTCTAGAGGCAGAGAACCAGGTCAGCAGAGCTGCTTTAGAGCCAGAGAACCAGGTCAGCAGAGCTGCTCTAGAGCCAAAGAACCAGGTCAGCAGAGCTGCTCTAGAGCCAGAGAACCAGACCAGCAGAGCTGCTTTAGAGCCATAGAACCAGGTCAGCAGAGCTGTTCTAGAGGCAGAGAACCAGGTCAGCAGAGCTGATTTAGAGGGAGAGGACCAGGTCAGCAGAGCTGCTTTAGAGCCAGAGAACCAGGTCAGCAGAGCTGCTCTAGAGCCAGAGAACCAGGTCAGCAGAGCTGCTTTAGAGCCATAGAACCAGGACAGCAGAGCTGCTTTAGAGCCTAAGAACCAGGTCAGCAGAGCTGCTCTAGAGCCAGAGAACCAGGTCAGCAGAGCTGCTTTAGAGCCATAGAACCAGGTCAGCAGAGCTGCTTTAGAGCCTAAGAACCAGGTCAGCAGAGCTGCTTTAGATCCAGAGAACCAGGTCAGCAGAGCTGTTCTAGAGGCAGCGAACCAGGTCAGCAGAGCTGCTTTAGAGGGAAAGAACCAGGTCAGCAGAAATGCTTTAGAGCCAGAGAACAAGGTCAGCAGAGCTGCTCTAGAGCCAGAGAACCAGGCCAATAGAGCTGCTTTAGAGCCATAGAACCAGGTCAGCAGAGCTGCTCTAGAGGCAGAGAACCAGGTCAGCAGAGCTGATTTAGAGGGAGAGAACCAGTTCAGCAGAGCTGCTTTAGAGCCAGAGAACCAGGTCAGCAGAGCTGCTCTAGAGCCAGAGAACCAGGTCAGTAGAGCTGCTTTAGAGCCATAGAAGCAGGTCAGCAGAGCTGCTTTAGAGCATAAGAACCAGGTCAGCAGAGCTGCTTTAGAGCCAGAGAACCAGGTCAGCAGAGCTGTTCTAGCGGCAGAGAACCAGGTCAGCAGAGCTGCTTTAGAGGGAGAGAACCAGGTCAGCAGAGCTGCTTTAGAGCCAAGGAACCAGGTCAGCAGAGCAGCTCTAGAGCCAGAAAGCCCGGTCAGCAGAACTGCTTTAGAGCCATTGAACCGGGTCAGCAGAGCTGCTTTAGAGCCAGAGAACCAGGTCAGCAGAGCGGCTGTAGAGCCAGAGAAACAAGGTCAGCAGAGCTGCTTTAGAGGGAAAGAACCAGGTCAGCAGAACTGCTGTAGAGCCAGAGAAACCAGGTCAGCAGAGCTGCTTTAGAGGGAGAGAACCAGGTCAGCAGAACTGCTTTAGAGCCAGAGAACCAGGTCAGCAGAGCTGCTCTAGAGCCAGAGAACCAGGTCAGCAGAGCTGCTTTAGAGCCATACAACCAGGTCAGCAGAGCTGCTCTAGAGGAAGAGAACCAGGTCAGCAGAGCTGCTCTAGAGCCATAGAACCAGGTCAGCAGAGCTGCTTTAGAGCCAGAGAACCAGGTCAGCAGAGCTGCTCTAGAGTCAAAGAACCAGGTCAGCAGAGCTGCTTTACAGCCAGAGAACCAGGTCAGCAGAGCTGCTCTAGAGGCAGAGAACCAGGTCAGCAGAGCTGCTTTAGAGGGAGAAAACCAGGTCAGCAGACCTGCTTTAGAGCCAGAGAACCTGGTCAGCAGAGCTCCTCTAGAGCCAGAGAACCCAGGTCAGCAGAGCTCCTTTAGAGGGAGAGAACCAGGTCAGCAGAGCTGCTTTTTAGCCAGAGAAACAGGTCAGCAGAGCTGTTCTAGAGCCAGAGAACCAGGCCAGCAGAGCTGCTTTAGAGCCATAGAACCAGGTCAGCAGAGCTGTTCTGGAGGCAGAGAACCGGGTCAGCAGAGCTGATTTAGAGGGAGAGAACCAGGTCAGCAGAGCTGCTTTAGAGCCAGAGAACCGGGTCAGCAGAGCTGCTCTAGAGCCAGAGAACCAAGTCAGCAGAGCTGCTTTAGAGCCATAGAACCAGGTCAGCAGAGCTGCTTTAGAGCCTAAGAACCAGGTCAGCAGAGCTGCTTTAGAGGGAAAGAACCAGGTCAGCAGAAATGCTTTAGAGCCAGAGAACAAGGTCAGCAGAGCTGCTCTAGAGCCAGAGAAACAGGCCAGCAGAGCTGCTTTAGAGCCATAGAACCAGGTCAGCAGAGCTGTTCTGGAGGCAGAGAACCGGGTCAGCAGAGCTGATTTAGAGGGAGAGAACCAGGTCAGCAGAGCTGCTTTAGAGCCAGAGAACCAGGTCAGCAGAGCTGCTCTAGAGCCAGAGAACCAGGTCAGCAGAGCTGCTTTAGAGCCATAGAACCAGGTCAGCAGAGCTGCTTTAGAGCCTAAGAACCAGGTCAGCAGAGCTGCTTTAGAGGGAAAGAACCAGGTCAGCAGAAATGCTTTAGAGCCAGAGAACAAGGTCAGCAGAGCTGCTCTAGAGCCAGAGAAACAGGCCAGCAGAGCTGCTTTAGAGCCATAGAACCAGGTCAGCAGAGCTGTTCTGGAGGCAGAGAACCGGGTCAGCAGAGCTGATTTAGAGGGAGAGAACCAGGTCAGCAGAGCTGCTTTAGAGCCAGAGAACCAGGTCAGCAGAGCTGCTCTAGAGCCAGAGAACCAGGTCAGCAGAGCTGCTTTAGAGCCATTGGAACCAGGTCAGCAGAGCTGCTTTAGAGCCTAAGAACCAGGTCAGCAGAGCTGCTTTAGATCCAGAGAATCAGGTCAGCAGAGCTGTTCTAGTGGCACAGAACCAGGTCAGCAGAGCTGCTTTCGAGGGAAAGAACCAGGTCAGCAGAAATGCTTTAGAGCCAGAGAACAAGGTCAGCAGAGCTGCTCTAGAGCCAGAGAACCAGGCCAGCAGAGCTGCTTTAGAGCCATAGAACCAGGTCAGCAGAGCTGCTCTAGAGGCAGAGATCCAGGTCAGCAGAGCTGATTTAGAGGGAGAGAACCAGGTCAGCAGAGCTGCTTTAGAGCCAGAGAACCAGGTCAGCAGAGCTGCTCTAGAGCCAGAGAACCAGGTCAGCAGAGCTGCTTTGGAGCCATAGAACCAGGTCAGCAGAGCTGCTTTAGAGCCTAAGAACCAGGTCAGCAGAGCTTCTTTAGAGCCAGAGAACCAGGTCAGCAGAGCTGTTCTAGAGGCAGAGAACCAGGTCAGCAGAGCTGCTTCAGAGGGAGAGAACCAGGTCAGCAGAGCTGCTTTAGAGCCAAGGAACCAGGTCAGCAGAGCAGCTCTAGAGCCAGAAAGCCCGGTCAGCAGAACTGCTTTAGAGCCATTGAACCGGGTCAGCAGAGCTGCTTTAGAGCCAGAGAACCAGGTCAGCAGAGCTGCTGTAGAGCCAGAGAAACCAGGTCAGCAGAGCTGCTTAAGAGGGAAAGAACCAGGTCAGCAGAACTGCTGTAGAGCCAGAGAAACCAGGTCAGCAGAGCTGCTCTAGAGCCAGAGAACCAGGTCAGCAGAGCTGCTTTGGAGCCATACAACCAGGTCAGCAGAGCTGCTCTAGAGGAAGAGAACCAGGTCAGCAGAGTTGCTCTAGAGCCATAGAACCAGGTCAGCAGAGCTGCTTTAGAGCCAGAGAACCAGGTAAGCAGAGCTGCTCTAGAGCCAAAGAACCAGGTCAGCAGAGCTGCTCTAGAGCCAGAAAACCAGACCAGCAGAGCTGCTTTAGAGCCACAGAACCAGGTTAGCAGAGCTGCTTTAGAGCCACAGAACCAGGTCAGCAGAGCTGATTTAGAGGGAGAGAACCAGGTCAGCAGAGTTGCTTTAGAGCCAGAGAACCAGGTCAGCAGAGCTGCTCTAGAGCTAGAGAACCAGGTCAGCAGAGCTGCTTTAGAGCCATAGAACCAGGTCAGCAGAGCTGCTTTAGAGCCTAAGAACCAGGTCAGCAGAGCTGCTCTAGAGCCAGAGAACCAGGTCAGCAGAGCTGCTTTAGAGCCATTGAACCAGGTCAGCAGAGCTGCTTTAGAGCCTAAGAACCAGGTCAGCGGAGCTGCTTTAGATCCAGAGAACCAGGTCAGCAGAGCTGTTCTAGAGGCAGAGAACCAGGTCAGCAGAGCTGCTTTAGAGGGAAAGAACCAGGTCAGCAGAGCTGTTCTAGAGGCAGAGAACCAGGTCAGCAGAGCTGCTTTAGAGGGAAAGAACCAGGTCAGCAGAAATGCTTTAGAGCCAGAGAACAAGGTCAGCAGAGCTGCTCTAGAGCCAGAGAACCAGGCCAGCAGAGCTGCTTTAGAGCCATAGAACCAGGTCAGCAGAGCTGCTCTAGAGGCAGAGAACCAGGTCAGCAGAGCTGATTTAGAGGGAGAGAACCAGGTCAGCAGAGCTGCTTTAGAGCCAGAGAACCAGGTCAGCAGAGCTGCTCTAGAGCCAGAGAACCAGGTCAGCAGAGCTGCTTTAGAGCCATAGAACCAGGTCAGCAGAGCTGCTTTAGAGCCTAAGAACCAGGTCAGCAGAGCTGCTTTAGAGCCAGAGAACCAGGTCAGCAGAGCTGTTCTAGAGGCAGTGAACCAGGTCAGCAGAGCTGCTCTAGAGGAGGAGAACCAGGTCAGCAGAGCTGCTCTAGAGCCAGAGAACCAGACCAGCAGAGCTGCTTTAGAGGCATAGAACCAGGTCAGCAGAGCTGTTCTAGAGGCAGAGAACCAGGTCAGCAGAGCTGATTTAGAGGGAGAGAACCAGGTCAGCAGAGCTGCTTTAGAGCCAGAGAACCAGGTCAGCAGAGCTGCTTTAGAGCCAGAGAACCAGGTCAGCAGAGCTGCGTTAGAGCCATAGAACCAGGTCAGCAGAGCTGCTTTAGAGCCTAAGAACCAGGTCAGCAGAGCTGCTCTAGAGCCAGAGAACCAGGTCAGCAGAGCTGCTTTAGAGCCAAAGAACCAGGTCAGCAGAGCTGCTTTAGAGCCTAAGAACCAGGTCAGCAGAGCTGCTTTAGATCCAGAGAACCAGGTCAGCAGAGCTGTTCTAGAGGCAGAGAACCAGGTCAGCAGAGCTGCTTTAGAGGGAAAGAACCAGGTCAGCAGAAATGCTTTAGAGCCAGAGAACAAGGTCAGCAGAGCTGCTCTAGAGCCAGAGAAACAGGCCAGTAGAGCTGCTTTAGAGCCAGAGAACCAGGTCAGCAGAGCTGCTCTAGAGCCTAAGAACCAGGTCAGCAGAGCTGCTTTAGAGCCATAGAACCAGGTCAGCAGAGCTGTTCTAGAGGCAGAGAACCAGGTCAGCAGAGCTGCTTTAGAGCCAGAGAACCAGGTCAGCAGAGCTGCTCTAGAGCCAAAGAACCAGGTCAGCAGAGCTGCTCTAGAGCCAGAGAACCAGACCAGCAGAGCTACTTTAGAGCCATAGAACCAGGTCAGCAGAGCTGTTCTAGAGGCAGAGAACCAGGTCAGCAGAGCTGATTTAGAGGGAGAGAACCAGGTCAGCAGAGCTGCTTTAGAGCCAGAGAACCAGGTCAGCAGAGCTGCTCTAGAGCCAGAGAACCAGGTCAGCAGAGCTGCTTTAGAGCCATAGAACCAGGTCAGCAGAGCTGCTTTAGAGCCTAAGAACCAGGTCAGCAGAGCTGCTCTAGAGCCAGAGAACCAGGTCAGCAGAGCTGCTTTAGAGCCATAGAACCAGGTCAGCAGAGCTGCTTTAGAGCCTAAGAACCAGGTCAGCAGAGCTGCTTTAGATCCAGAGAACCAGGTCAGCAGAGCTGTTCTAGAGGCAGAGAACCAGGTCAGCAGAGCTGCTTTAGAGGGAAAGAACCAGGTCAGCAGAAATGCTTTAGAGCCAGAGAACAAGGTCAGCAGAGCTGCTCTAGAGCCAGAGAAACAGGCCAGCAGAGCTGCTTTAGAGCCATAGAACCAGGTCAGCAGAGCTGTTCTGGAGGCAGAGAACCGGGTCAGCAGAGCTGATTTAGAGGGAGAGAACCAGGTCAGCAGAGCTGCTTTAGAGCCAGAGAACCAGGTCAGCAGAGCTGCTCTAGAGCCAGAGAACCAGGTCAGCAGAGCTGCTTTAGAGCCATAGAACCAGGTCAGCAGAGCTGCTTTAGAGCCTAAGAACCAGGTCAGCAGAGCTGCTTTAGAGGGAAAGAACCAGGTCAGCAGAAATGCTTTAGAGCCAGAGAACAAGGTCAGCAGAGCTGCTCTAGAGCCAGAGAAACAGGCCAGCAGAGCTGCTTTAGAGCCATAGAACCAGGTCAGCAGAGCTGTTCTGGAGGCAGAGAACCGGGTCAGCAGAGCTGATTTAGAGGGAGAGAACCAGGTCAGCAGAGCTGCTTTAGAGCCAGAGAACCAGGTCAGCAGAGCTGCTCTAGAGCCAGAGAACCAGGTCAGCAGAGCTGCTTTAGAGCCATAGAACCAGGCCAGCAGAGCTGCTTTAGAGCCTAAGAACCAGGTCAGCAGAGCTGCTTTAGAGGGAAAGAACCAGGTCAGCAGAAATGCTTTAGAGCCAGAGAACAAGGTCAGCAGAGCTGCTCTAGAGCCAGAGAAACAGGCCAGCAGAGCTGCTTTAGAGCCATAGAACCAGGTCAGCAGAGCTGTTCTGGAGGCAGAGAACCATGTCAGCAGAGCTGATTTAGAGGGAGAGAACCAGGTCAGCAGAGCTGCTTTAGAGCCAGAGAACCAGGTCAGCAGAGCTGCTCTAGAGCCAGAGAACCAGGTCAGCAGAGCTGCTTTAGAGCCATTGGAACCAGGTCAGCAGAGCTGCTTTAGAGCCTAAGAACCAGGTCAGCAGAGCTGCTTTAGATCCAGAGAATCAGGTCAGCAGAGCTGTTCTAGTGGCACAGAACCAGGTCAGCAGAGCTGCTTTCGAGGGAAAGAACCAGGTCAGCAGAAATGCTTTAGAGCCAGAGAACAAGGTCAGCAGAGCTGCTCTAGAGCCAGAGAACCAGGCCAGCAGACCTGCTTTAGAGCCATAGAACCAGGTCAGCAGAGCTGCTCTAGAGGCAGAGATCCAGGTCAGCAGAGCTGATTTAGAGGGAGAGAACCAGGTCAGCAGAGCTGCTTTAGAGCCAGAGAACCAGGTCAGCAGAGCTGCTCTAGAGCCAGAGAACCAGGTCAGCAGAGCTGCTTTAGAGCCATAGAACCAGGTCAGCAGAGCTGCTTTAGAGCCTAAGAACCAGGTCAGCAGAGCTGCTTTAGAGCCAGAGAACCAGGTCAGCAGAGCTGTTCTAGAGGCAGAGAACCAGGTCAGCAGAGCTGCTTCAGAGGGAGAGAACCAGGTCAGCAGAGCTGCTTTAGAGCCAAGGAACCAGGTCAGCAGAGCAGCTCTAGAGCCAGAAAGCCCGGTCAGCAGAACTGCTTTAGAGCCATTGAACCGGGTCAGCAGAGCTGCTTTAGAGCCAGAGAACCAGGTCAGCAGAGCTGCTGTAGAGCCAGAGAAACCAGGTCAGCAGAGCTGCTTTAGAGGGAAAGAACCAGGTCAGCAGAACTGCCGTAGAGCCAGAGAAACCAGGTCAGCAGAGCTGCTTTAGAGGGAGAGAACCAGGTCAGCAGAGCTGCTCTAGAGCCAGAGAACCAGGTCAGCAGAGCTGCTTTGGAGCCATACAACCAGGTCAGCAGAGCTGCTCTAGAGCCAGAGAACCAGGTCAGCAGAGCTGCTTTAGAGCCATAGAACCAGGTCAGAAGAGCTGCTTTAGAGCCTAAGAACCAGGTCAGCAGAGCTGCTCTAGAGCCAGAGAACCAGGTCAGCAGAGCTGCTTTAGAGCCATAGAACCAGGTCAGCAGAGCTGCTTTAGAGCCTAAGAACCAGGTCAGCAGAGCTGCTTTAGATCCAGAGAACCAGGTCAGCAGAGCTGTTCTAGAGGCAGAGAACCAGGTCAGCAGAGCTGCTTTAGAGGGAAAGAACCAGGTCAGCAGAAATGCTTTAGAGCCAGAGAACAAGGTCAGCAGAGCTGCTCTAGAGCCAGAGAAACAGGCCAGCAGAGCTGCTTTAGAGCCATAGAACCAGGTCAGCAGAGCTGTTCTGGAGGCAGAGAACCGGGTCAGCAGAGCTGATTTAGAGGGAGAGAACCAGGTCAGCAGAGCTGCTTTAGAGCCAGAGAACCAGGTCAGCAGAGCTGCTCTAGAGCCAGAGAACCAGGTCAGCAGAGCTGCTTTAGAGCCATAGAACCAGGTCAGCAGAGCTGCTTTAGAGCCTAAGAACCAGGTCAGCAGAGCTGCTTTAGAGGGAAAGAACCAGGTCAGCAGAAATGCTTTAGAGCCAGAGAACAAGGTCAGCAGAGCTGCTCTAGAGCCAGAGAAACAGGCCAGCAGAGCTGCTTTAGAGCCATAGAACCAGGTCAGCAGAGCTGTTCTGGAGGCAGAGAACCGGGTCAGCAGAGCTGATTTAGAGGGAGAGAACCAGGTCAGCAGAGCTGCTTTAGAGCCAGAGAACCAGGTCAGCAGAGCTGCTCTAGAGCCAGAGAACCAGGTCAGCAGAGCTGCTTTAGAGCCATAGAACCAGGTCAGCAGAGCTGCTTTAGAGCCTAAGAACCAGGTCAGCAGAGCTGCTTTAGAGGGAAAGAACCAGGTCAGCAGAAATGCTTTAGAGCCAGAGAACAAGGTCAGCAGAGCTGCTCTAGAGCCAGAGAAACAGGCCAGCAGAGCTGCTTTAGAGCCATAGAACCAGGTCAGCAGAGCTGTTCTGGAGGCAGAGAACCATTTCAGCAGAGCTGATTTAGAGGTAGAGAACCAGGTCAGCAGAGCTGCTTTAGAGCCAGAGAACCAGGTCAGCAGAGCTGCTCTAGAGCCAGAGAACCAGGTCAGCAGAGCTGCTTTAGAGCCATTGGAACCAGGTCAGCAGAGCTGCTTTAGAGCCTAAGAACCAGGTCAGCAGAGCTGCTTTAGATCCAGAGAATCAGGTCAGCAGAGCTGTTCTAGTGGCACAGAACCAGGTCAGCAGAGCTGCTTTCGAGGGAAAGAACCAGGTCAGCAGAAATGCTTTAGAGCCAGAGAACAAGGTCAGCAGAGCTGCTCTAGAGCCAGAGAACCAGGCCAGCAGAGCTGCTTTAGAGCCATAGAACCAGGTCAGCAGAGCTGCTCTAGAGGCAGAGATCCAGGTCAGCAGAGCTGATTTAGAGGGAGAGAACCAGGTCAGCAGAGCTGCTTTAGAGCCAGAGAACCAGGTCAGCAGAGCTGCTCTAGAGCCAGAGAACCAGGTCAGCAGAGCTGCTTTAGAGCCATAGAACCAGGTCAGCAGAGCTGCTTTAGAGCCTAAGAACCAGGTCAGCAGAGCTGCTTTAGAGCCAGAGAACCAGGTCAGCAGAGCTGTTCTAGAGGCAGAGAACCAGGTCAGCAGAGCTGCTTCAGAGGGAGAGAACCAGGTCAGCAGAGCTGCTTTAGAGCCAAGGAACCAGGTCAGCAGAGCAGCTCTAGAGCCAGAAAGCCCGGTCAGCAGAACTGCTTTAGAGCCATTGAACCGGGTCAGCAGAGCTGCTTTAGAGCCAGAGAACCAGGTCAGCAGAGCTGCTGTAGAGCCAGAGAAACCAGGTCAGCAGAGCTGCTTTAGAGGGAAAGAACCAGGTCAGCAGAACTGCTGTAGAGCCAGAGAAACCAGGTCAGCAGAGCTGCTTTAGAGGGAGAGAACCAGGTCAGCAGAGCTGCTCTAGAGCCAGAGAACCAGGTCAGCAGAGCTGCTTTGGAGCCATACAACCAGGTCAGCAGAGCTGCTCTAGAGGAAGAGAACCAGGTCAGCAGAGCTGCTCTAGAGCCATAGAACCAGGTCAGCAGAGCTGCTTTAGAGCCAGAGAACCAGGTAAGCAGAGCTGCTCTAGAGCCAAAGAACCACGTCAGCAGAGCTGCTCTAGAGCCAGAGAACCAGACCAGCAGAGCTGCTTTAGAGCCACAGAACCAGGTTAGCAGAGCTGCTTTAGAGTCACAGAACCAGGTCAGCAGAGCTGATTTAGAGGGAGAGAACCAGGTCAGCAGAGCTGCTTTCGAGGGAAAGAACCAGGTCAGCAGAAATGCTTTAGAGCCAGAGAACCAGGTCAGCAGAGCTGCTTTAGAGCCATAGAACCAGGTCAGCAGAGCTGCTTTAGAGCCTAAGAACCAGGTCAGCGGAGCTGCTTTAGATCCAGAGAACCAGGTCAGCAGAGCTGTTCTAGAGGCAGAGAACCAGGTCAGCAGAGCTGCTTTAGAGGGAAAGAACCAGGTCAGCAGAGCTGTTCTAGAGGCAGAGAACCAGGTCAGCAGAGCTGCTTTAGAGGGAAAGAACCAGGTCAGCAGAAATGCTTTAGAGCCAGAGAACAAGGTCAGCAGAGCTGCTCTAGAGCCAGAGAACCAGGCCAGCAGAGCTGCTTTAGAGCCATAGAACCAGGTCAGCAGAGCTGCTCTAGAGGCAGAGAACCAGGTCAGCAGAGCTGATTTAGAGGGAGAGAACCAGGTCAGCAGAGCTGCTTTAGAGCCAGAGAACCAGGTCAGCAGAGCTGCTCTAGAGCCAGAGAACCAGGTCAGCAGAGCTGCTTTAGAGCCATAGAACCAGGTCAGCAGAGCTGCTTTAGAGCCTAAGAACCAGGTCAGCAGAGCTGCTTTAGAGCCAGAGAACCAGGTCAGCAGAGCTGTTCTAGAGGCAGAGAACCAGGTCAGCAGAGCTGCTCTAGAGGAAGAGAACCAGGTCAGCAGAGCTGCTCTAGAGCCAGAGAACCAGACCAGCAGAGCTGCTTTAGAGGCATAGAACCAGGTCAGCAGAGCTGTTCTAGAGGCAGAGAACCAGGTCAGCAGAGCTGATTTAGAGGGAGAGAACCAGGTCAGCAGAGCTGCTTTAGAGCCAGAGAACCAGGTCAGCAGAGCTGCTTTAGAGCCAGAGAACCAGGTCAGCAGAGCTGCGTTAGAGCCATAGAACCAGGTCAGCAGAGCTGCTTTAGAGCCTAAGAACCAGGTCAGCAGAGCTGCTCTAGAGCCAGAGAACCAGGTCAGCAGAGCTGCTTTAGAGCCATGGAACCAGGTCAGCAGAGCTGCTTTAGAGCCTAAGAACCAGGTCAGCAGAGCTGCTTTAGATCCAGAGAACCAGGTCAGCAGAGCTGTTCTAGAGGCAGAGAACCAGGTCAGCAGAGCTGCTTTAGAGGGAAAGAACCAGGTCAGCAGAAATGCTTTAGAGCCAGAGAACAAGGTCAGCAGAGCTGCTCTAGAGCCAGAGAAACAGGCCAGTAGAGCTGCTTTAGAGCCAGAGAACCAGGTCAGCAGAGCTGCTCTAGAGCCAAAGAACCAGGTCAGCAGAGCTGCTCTAGAGCCAGAGAACCAGACTAGCAGAGCTGCTTTAGAGCCATAGAACCAGGTCAGCAGAGCTGTTCTAGAGGCAGAGAACCAGGTCAGCAGAGCTGCTTTAGAGCCAGAGAACCAGGTCAGCAGAGCTGCTCTAGAGCCAAAGAACCAGGTCAGCAGAGCTGCTCTAGAGCCAGAGAACCAGACCAGCAGAGCTGCTTTAGAGCCATAGAACCAGGTCAGCAGAGCTGTTCTAGAGGCAGAGAACCAGGTCAGCAGAGCTGATTTAGAGGGAGAGAACCAGGTCAGCAGAGCTGCTTTAGAGCCAGAGAACCAGGTCAGCAGAGCTGCTCTAGAGCCAGAGAACCAGGTCAGCAGAGCTGCTTTAGAGCCATAGAACCAGGTCAGCAGAGCTGCTTTAGAGCCTAAGAACCAGGTCAGCAGAGCTGCTCTAGAGCCAGAGAACCAGGTCAGCAGAGCTGCTTTAGAGCCATAGAACCAGGTCAGCAGAGCTGCTTTAGAGCCTAAGAACCAGGTCAGCAGAGCTGCTTTAGATCCAGAGAACCAGGTCAGCACAGCTGTTCTAGAGGCAGAGAACCAGGTCAGCAGAGCTGCTTTAGAGGGAAAGAACCAGGTCAGCAGAAATGCTTTAGAGCCAGAGAACAAGGTCAGCAGAGCTGCTCTAGAGCCAGAGAAACAGGCCAGTAGAGCTGCTTTAGAGCCAGAGAACCAGGTCAGCAGAGCTGCTCTAGAGCCAAAGAACCAGGTCAGCAGAGCTGCTCTAGAGCCAGAGAACCAGACCAGCAGAGCTGCTTTAGAGCCATAGAACCAGGTCAGCAGAGCTGTTCTAGAGGCAGAGAACCAGGTCAGCAGAGCTGCTTTAGAGCCAGAGAACCAGGTCAGCAGAGCTGCTCTAGAGCCAAAGAACCAGGTCAGCAGAGCTGCTCTAGAGCCAGAGAACCAAACCAGCAGAGCTGCTTTAGAGCCATAGAACCAGGTCAGCAGAGCTGTTCTAGAGGCAGAGAACCAGGTCAGCAGAGCTGATTTAGAGGGAGAGAACCAGGTCAGCAGAGCTGCTTTAGAGCCAGAGAACCAGGTCAGCAGAGCTGCTCTAGAGCCAGAGAACCAGGTCAGCAGAGCTGCTTTAGAGCCATAGAACCAGGTCAGCAGAGCTGCTTTAGAGCCTAAGAACCAGGTCAGCAGAGCTGCTCTAGAGCCAGAGAACCAGGTCAGCAGAGCTGCTTTAGAGCCATAGAACCAGGTCAGCAGAGCTGCTTTAGAGCCTAAGAACCAGGTCAGCAGAGCTGCTTTAGATCCAGAGAACCAGGTCAGCAGAGCTGTTCTAGAGGCAGCGAACCAGGTCAGCAGAGCTGCTTTAGAGGGAAAGAACCAGGTCAGCAGAAATGCTTTAGAGCCAGAGAACAAGGTCAGCAGAGCTGCTCTAGAGCCAGAGAACCAGGCCAGTAGAGCTGCTTTAGAGCCATAGAACCAGGTCAGCAGAGCTGCTCTAGTGGCAGAGAACCAGGTCAGCAGAGCTGATTTAGAGGGAGAGAACCAGTTCAGCAGAGCTGCTTTAGAGCCAGAGAACCAGGTCAGCAGAGCTGCTCTAGAGCCAGAGAACCAGGTCAGCAGAGCTGCTTTAGAGCCATAGAAGCAGGTCAGCAGAGCTGCTTTAGAGCATAAGAACCAGGTCAGCAGAGCTGCTTTAGAGCCAGAGAACCAGGTCAGCAGAGCTGTTCTAGCGGCAGAGAACCAGGTCAGCAGAGCTGCTTTAGAGGGAGAGAACCAGGTCAGCAGAGCTGCTTTAGAGCCAAGGAACCAGGTCAGCAGAGCAGCTCTAGAGCCAGAAAGCCCGGTCAGCAGAACTGCTTTAGAGCCATTGAACCGGGTCAGCAGAGCTGCTTTAGAGCCAGAGAACCAGGTCAGCAGAGCGGCTGTAGAGCCAGAGAAACAAGGTCAGCAGAGCTGCTTTAGAGGGAAAGAACCAGGTCAGCAGAACTGCTGTAGAGCCAGAGAAACCAGGTCAGCAGAGCTGCTTTAGAGGGAGAGAACCAGGTCAGCAGAACTGCTTTAGAGCCAGAGAACCAGGTCAGCAGAGCTGCTCTAGAGCCAGAGAACCAGGTCAGCAGAGCTGCTTTAGAGCCATACAACCAGGTCAGCAGAGCTGCTCTAGAGGAAGAGAACCAGGTCAGCAGAGCTGCTCTAGAGCCATAGAACCAGGTCAGCAGAGCTGCTTTAGAGCCAGAGAACCAGGTCAGCAGAGCTGCTCTAGAGTCAAAGAACCAGGTCAGCAGAGCTGCTCTAGAGCCAGAGAACCAGACCAGCAGAGCTGCTTTAGAGCCATAGAACCAGGTCAGCAGAGCTGATTTAGAGGGAGAGAACCAGGTCAGCAGAGCTGCTTTAGAGCCAGAGAACCAGGTCAGCAGAGCTGCTCTAGAGCCAGAGAACCAGGTCAGCAGAGCTGCTTTAGAGCCATAGAACCAGGTCAGCAGAGCTGCTTTAGAGCCTAAGAACCAGGTCAGCAGAGCTGCTCTAGAGCCAGAGAACCAGGTCAGCAGAGCTGCTTTAGAGCCATAGAACCAGGTCAGCAGAGCTGCTTTAGAGCCTAAGAACCAGGTCAGCAGAGCTGCTTTAGATCCAGAGAACCAGGTCAGCAGAGCTGTTCTAGAGGCAGCGAACCAGGTCAGCAGAGCTGCTTTAGAGGGAAAGAACCAGGTCAGCAGAATTGCTTTAGAGCCAGAGAACAAGGTCAGCAGAGCTGCTCTAGAGCCAGAGAACCAGGCCAGTAGAGCTGCTTTAGAGCCATAGAACCAGGTCAGCAGAGCTGCTCTAGAGGCAGAGAACCAGGTCAGCAGAGCTGATTTAGAGGGAGAGAACCAGTTCAGCAGAGCTGCTTTAGAGCCAGAGAACCAGGTCAGCAGAGCTGCTCTAGAGCCAGAGAACCAGGTCAGCAGAGCTGCTTTAGAGCCATAGAAGCAGGTCAGCAGAGCTGCTTTAGAGCATAAGAACCAGGTCAGCAGAGCTGCTTTAGAGCCAGAGAACCAGGTCAGCAGAGCTGTTCTAGCGGCAGAGAACCAGGTCAGCAGAGCTGCTTTAGAGGGAGAGAACCAGGTCAGCAGAGCTGCTTTAGAGCCAAGGAACCAGGTCAGCAGAGCAGCTCTAGAGCCAGAAAGCCCGGTCAGCAGAACTGCTTTAGAGCCATTGAACCGGGTCAGCAGAGCTGCTTTAGAGCCAGAGAACCAGGTCAGCAGAGCGGCTGTAGAGCCAGAGAAACAAGGTCAGCAGAGCTGCTTTAGAGGGAAAGAACCAGGTCAGCAGAACTGCTGTAGAGCCAGAGAAACCAGGTCAGCAGAGCTGCTTTAGAGGGAGAGAACCAGGTCAGCAGAACTGCTTTAGAGCCAGAGAACCAGGTCAGCAGAGCTGCTCTAGAGCCAGAGAACCAGGTCAGCAGAGCTGCTTTAGAGCCATACAACCAGGTCAGCAGAGCTGCTCTAGAGGAAGAGAACCAGGTCAGCAGAGCTGCTCTAGAGCCATAGAACCAGGTCAGCAGAGCTGCTTTAGAGCCAGAGAACCAGGTCAGCAGAGCTGCTCTAGAGTCAAAGAACCAGGTCAGCAGAGCTGCTCTAGAGCCAGAGAACCAGACCAGCAGAGCTGCTTTAGAGCCATAGAACCAGGTCAGCAGAGCTGTTCTAGAGGCAGAGAACCAGGTCAGCAGAGCTGATTTAGAGGGAGAGAACCAGGTCAGCAGAGCTGCTTTAGAGCCAGAGAACCGGGTCAGCAGAGCTGCTCTAGAGCCAGAGAACTAGGTCAGCAGAGCTGCTTTAGAGCCATAGAACCAGGTCAGCAGAGCTGCTTTAGAGCCAGAGAACCAGGTCAGCAGAGCTGTTCTAGAGGCAGAGAACCAGGTCAGCAGAGCTGCTTTAGAGGGAGAGAACCAGGTCAGCAGAAATGCTTTAGAGCCAGAGAACCAGGTCAGCAGAGCTGCTCTAGAGCCAGAGAACCAGGCCAGCAGAGCTGCTTTAGAGCCATAGAACCAGGTCAGCAGAACTGTTCTAGAGGCAGAGAACCAGGTCAGCAGAGCTGATTTAGAGCCTAAGAACCAAGTCAGCAGAGCTGCTTTAGAGCCAGAGAACCAGGTCAGCAGAGCTGCTCTAGAGCCAGAGAACCAGGTAAGCAGAGCTGCTTTAGAGCCATAGAACCAGGTCAGCAGAGCTGCTTTAGAGCCTAAGAACCAGGTCAGAAGAGCTGCTTTAGAGCCAGAGAACCAGGTCAGCAGAGCTGTTCTAGAGACAGAGAACCAGGTCAGCAGAGCTGCTTTAGAGGGAGAGAGCCAGGTCAGCAGAGCTGCTTTAGAGCCAAGGAACCAGGTCTGCAGAGCAGCTCTAGAGCCAGAAAGCCAGGTCAGCAGAACTGCTTTAGAGCCATAGAACCGGGTCAACAGAGCTGCTTTAGAGCCAGAGAACCAGGTCAGCAGAGCTGTTGTAGAGCCAGAGAACCAGGTCAGCAGAGCTGTTCTAGAGGCAGAGAACCAGGTCAGCAGAGCTGCTTTAGAGGGAGAGAACCAGGTCAGCAGAAATGCTTTAGAGCCAGAGAACCAGGTCAGCAGAGCTGCTCTAGAGCCAGAGAACCAGGCCAGCAGAGCTGCTTTAGAGCCATAGAACCAGGTCAGCAGAACTGTTCTAGAGGCAGAGAACCAGGTCAGCAGATCTGATTTAGAGCCATAGAACCAGGTCAGCAGAGCTGCTTTAGAGCCAGAGAACCAGGTCAGCAGAGCTGCTCTAGAGCCAGAGAACCAGGTCAGCAGAGCTGCTTTAGAGCCATAGAACCAGGTCAGCAGAGCTGCTTTAGAGCCTAAGAACCAGGTCAGCAGAGCTGCTTTAGAGCCAGAGAACCAGGTCAGCAGAGCTGTTCTAGAGACAGAGAACCAGGTCAGCAGAGCTGCTTTAGAGGGAGAGAGCCAGGTCAGCAGAGCTGCTTTAGAGCCAAGGAACCAGGTCTGCAGAGCAGCTCTAGAGCCAGAAAGCCAGGTCAGCAGAACTGCTTTAGAGCCATAGAACCGGGTCAACAGAGCTGCTTTAGAGCCAGAGAACCAGGTCAGCAGAGCTGTTGTAGAGCCAGAGAACCAGGTCAGCAGAGCTGCTCTAGAGCCAGAGAACCAAGTCAGCAGAGCTGCTGTAGAGCCAGAGAAACCAGGTCAGCAGAGCTGCTTTAGAGGGAGAGAACCAGGTCAGCAGAACTGCTTTAGAGCCAGAGAACCAGGTCATCAGAGCTGCTCTAGAGCCAGAGAACCAGGTCAGCAGAACTGCTTTAGAGCCATACAACCAGGTCAGCAGAGCTGCTCTAGAGTCAGAGAACCAGCTCAGCAGAGCTGCTCTAGAGCCATAGAACCAGGTCAGCAGAGCTGCTCTAGAGCTAGAGAACCAGGTCAGCAGAGCTGCTTTAGAGCCATAGAACCAGGTCAGCAGAGCTGCTTTAGAGCCTAAGAACCAGGTCAGCAGAGCTGCTCTAGAGCCAGAGAACCAGGTCAGCAGAGCTGCTTTAGAGCCATAGAACCAGGTCAGCAGAGCTGCTTTAGAGCCTAAGAACCAGGTCAGCGGAGCTGCTTTAGATCCAGAGAACCAGGTCAGCAGAGCTGTTCTAGAGGCAGAGAACCAGGTCAGCAGAGCTGCTTTAGAGGGAAAGAACCAGGTCAGCAGAGCTGTTCTAGAGGCAGAGAACCAGGTCAGCAGAGCTGCTTTAGAGGGAAAGAACCAGGTCAGCAGAAATGCTTTAGAGCCAGAGAACAAGGTCTGCAGTGCTGCTCTAGAGCCAGAGAACCAGGCCAGCAGAGCTGCTTTAGAGCCATAGAACCAGGTCAGCAGAGCTGCTCTAGAGGCAGAGAACCAGGTCAGCAGAGCTGATTTAGAGGGAGAGAACCAGGTCAGCAGAGCTGCTTTAGAGCCAGAGAACCAGGTCAGCAGAGCTGCTCTAGAGCCAGAGAACCAGGTCAGCAGAGCTGCTTTAGAGCCATAGAACCAGGTCAGCAGAGCTGCTTTAGAGCCTAAGAACCAGGTCAGCAGAGCTGCTTTAGAGCCAGAGAACCAGGTCAGCAGAGCTGTTCTAGAGGCAGAGAACCAGGTCAGCAGAGCTGCTCTAGAGGAACAGAACCAGGTCAGCAGAGCTGCTCTAGAGCCAGAGAACCAGACCAGCAGAGCTGCTTTAGAGGCATAGAACCAGGTCAGCAGAGCTGTTCTAGAGGCAGGGAACCAGGTCAGCAGAGCTGATTTAGAGGGAGAGAACCAGGTCAGCAGAGCTGCTTTAGAGCCAGAGAACCAGGTCAGCAGAGCTGCTTTAGAGCCAGAGAACCAGGTCAGCAGAGCTGCGTTAGAGCCATAGAACCAGGTCAGCAGAGCTGCTTTAGAGCCTAAGAACCAGGTCAGCAGAGCTGCTCTAGAGCCAGAGAACCAGGTCAGCAGAGCTGCTTTAGAGCCATAGAACCAGGTCAGCAGAGCTGCTTTAGAGCCTAAGAACCAGGTCAGCAGAGCTGCTTTAGATCCAGAGAACCAGGTCAGCAGAGCTGTTCTAGAGGCAGAGAACCAGGTCAGCAGAGCTGCTTTAGAGGGAAAGAACCAGGTCAGCAGAAATGCTTTAGAGCCAGAGAACAAGGTCAGCAGAGCTGCTCTAGAGCCAGAGAAACAGGCCAGTAGAGCTGCTTTAGAGCCAGAGAACCAGGTCAGCAGAGCTGCTCTAGAGCCAAAGAACCAGGTCAGCAGAGCTGCTCTAGAGCCAGAGAACCAGACCAGCAGAGCTGCTTTAGAGCCATAGAACCAGGTCAGCAGAGCTGTTCTAGAGGCAGAGAACCAGGTCAGCAGAGCTGCTTTAGAGCCAGAGAACCAGGTCAGCAGAGCTGCTCTAGAGCCAAAGAACCAGGTCAGCAGAGCTGCTCTAGAGCCAGAAAACCAGACCAGCAGAGCTGCTTTAGAGCCATAGAACCAGGTCAGCAGAGCTGTTCTAGAGGCAGAGAACCAGGTCAGCAGAGCTGATTTAGAGGGAGAGAACCAGGTCAGCAGAGCTGCTTTAGAGCCAGAGAACCAGGTCAGCAGAGCTGCTCTAGAGCCAGAGAACCAGGTCAGCAGAGCTGCTTTAGAGCCATAGAACCAGGTCAGCAGAGCTACTTTAGAGCCTAAGAACCAGGTCAGCAGAGCTGCTCTAGAGCCAGAGAACCAGGTCAGCAGAGCTGCTTTAGAGCCATAGAACCAGGTCAGCAGAGCTGCTTTAGAGCCTAAGAACCAGGTCAGCAGAGCTGCTTTAGATCCAGAGAACCAGGTCAGCAGAGCTGTTCTAGAGGCAGAGAACCAGGTCAGCAGAGCTGCTTTAGAGGGAAAGAACCAGGTCAGCAGAAATGCTTTAGAGCCAGAGAACAAGGTCAGCAGAGCTGCTCTAGAGCCAGAGAAACAGGCCAGTAGAGCTGCTTTAGAGCCAGAGAACCAGGTCAGCAGAGCTGCTCTAGAGCCAAAGAACCAGGTCAGCAGAGCTGCTCTAGAGCCAGAGAACAAGACCAGCAGAGCTGCTTTAGAGCCATAGAACCAGGTCAGCAGAGCTGTTCTAGAGGCAGAGAACCAGGTCAGCAGAGCTGCTTTAGAGCCAGAGAACCAGGTCAGCAGAGCTGCTCTAGAGCCAAAGAACCAGGTCAGCAGAGCTGCTCTAGAGCCAGAGAACCAGACCAGCAGAGCTGCTTTAGAGCCATAGAACCAGGTCAGCCGAGCTGTTCTAGAGGCAGAGAACCAGGTCAGCAGAGCTGATTTAGAGGGAGAGAACCAGGTCAGCAGAGCTGCTTTAGAGCCAGAGAACCAGGTCAGCAGAGCTGCTCTAGAGCCAGAGAACCAGGTCAGCAGAGCTGCTTTAGAGCCATAGAACCAGGTCAGCAGAGCTGCTTTAGAGCCTAAGAACCAGGTCAGCAGAGCTGCTCTAGAGCCAGAGAACCAGGTCAGCAGAGCTGCTTTAGAGCCATAGAACCAGGTCAGCAGAGCTGCTTTAGAGCCTAAGAACCAGGTCAGCAGAGCTGCTTTAGATCCAGAGAACCAGGTCAGCAGAGCTGTTCTAGAGGCAGCGAACCAGGTCAGCAGAACTGCTTTAGAGGGAAAGAACCAGGTCAGCAGAAATGCTTTAGAGCCAGAGAACAAGGTCAGCAGAGCTGCTCTAGAGCCAGAGAACCAGGCCAGTAGAGCTGCTTTAGAGCCATAGAACCAGGTCAGCAGAGCTGCTCTAGAGGCAGAGAACCAGGTCAGCAGAGCTGATTTAGAGGGAGAGAACCAGTTCAGCAGAGCTGCTTTAGAGCCAGAGAACCAGGTCAGCAGAGCTGCTCTAGAGCCAGAGAACCAGGTCAGCAGAGCTGCTTTAGAGCCATAGAAGCAGGTCAGCAGAGCTGCTTTAGAGCATAAGAACCAGGTCAGCAGAGCTGCTTTAGAGCCAGAGAACCAGGTCAGCAGAGCTGTTCTAGCGGCAGAGAACCAGGTCAGCAGAGCTGCTTTAGAGGGAGAGAACCAGGTCAGCAGAGCTGCTTTAGAGCCAAGGAACCAGGTCAGCAGAGCAGCTCTAGAGCCAGA
Source organism: Triturus cristatus (assembly GCF_964204655.1). Taxonomy (NCBI): domain Eukaryota; kingdom Metazoa; phylum Chordata; class Amphibia; order Caudata; family Salamandridae; genus Triturus; species Triturus cristatus. The sequence continues at coordinate 874,069,661 of NC_140592.1, read as the reverse complement.
AAGCCCGGTCAGCAGAACTGCTTTAGAGCCATTGAACCGGGTCAGCAGAGCTGCTTTAGAGCCAGAGAACCAGGTCAGCAGAGCGGCTGTAGAGCCAGAGAAACAAGGTCAGCAGAGCTGCTTTAGAGGGAAAGAACCAGGTCAGCAGAACTGCTGTAGAGCCAGAGAAACCAGGTCAGCAGAGCTGCTTTAGAGGGAGAGAACCAGGTCAGCAGAACTGCTTTAGAGCCAGAGAACCAGGTCAGCAGAGCTGCTCTAGAGCCAGAGAACCAGGTCAGCAGAGCTGCTTTAGAGCCATACAACCAGGTCAGCAGAGCTGCTCTAGAGGAAGAGAACCAGGTCAGCAGAGCTGCTCTAGAGCCATAGAACCAGGTCAGCAGAGCTGCTTTAGAGCCAGAGAACCAGGTCAGCAGAGCTGCTCTAGAGTCAAAGAACCAGGTCAGCAGAGCTGCTCTAGAGCCAGAGAACCAGACCAGCAGAGCTGCTTTAGAGCCATAGAACCAGGTCAGCAGAGCTGTTCTAGAGGCAGAGAACCAGGTCAGCAGAGCTGATTTAGAGGGAGAGAACCAGGTCAGCAGAGCTGCTTTAGAGCCAGAGAACCGGGTCAGCAGAGCTGCTCTAGAGCCAGAGAACTAGGTCAGCAGAGCTGCTTTAGAGCCATAGAACCAGGTCAGCAGAGCTGCTTTAGAGCCAGAGAACCAGGTCAGCAGAGCTGTTCTAGAGGCAGAGAACCAGGTCAGCAGAGCTGCTTTAGAGGGAGAGAACCAGGTCAGCAGAAATGCTTTAGAGCCAGAGAACCAGGTCAGCAGAGCTGCTCTAGAGCCAGAGAACCAGGCCAGCAGAGCTGCTTTAGAGCCATAGAACCAGGTCAGCAGAACTGTTCTAGAGGCAGAGAACCAGGTCAGCAGAGCTGATTTAGAGCCTAAGAACCAGGTCAGCAGAGCTGCTTTAGAGCCAGAGAACCAGGTCAGCAGAGCTGCTCTAGAGCCAGAGAACCAGGTCAGCAGAGCTGCTTTAGAGCCATAGAACCAGGTCAGCAGAGCTGCTTTAGAGCCTAAGAACCAGGTCAGAAGAGCTGCTTTAGAGCCAGAGAACCAGGTCAGCAGAGCTGTTCTAGAGACAGAGAACCAGGTCAGCAGAGCTGCTTTAGAGGGAGAGAGCCAGGTCAGCAGAGCTGCTTTAGAGCCAAGGAACCAGGTCTGCAGAGCAGCTCTAGAGCCAGAAAGCCAGGTCAGCAGAACTGCTTTAGAGCCATAGAACCGGGTCAACAGAGCTGCTTTAGAGCCAGAGAACCAGGTCAGCAGAGCTGTTGTAGAGCCAGAGAACCAGGTCAGCAGAGCTGTTCTAGAGGCAGCGAACCAGGTCAGCAGAGCTGCTTTAGAGGGAAAGAACCAGGTCAGCAGAATTGCTTTAGAGCCAGAGAACAAGGTCAGCAGAGCTGCTCTAGAGCCAGAGAACCAGGCCAGTAGAGCTGCTTTAGAGCCATAGAACCAGGTCAGCAGAGCTGCTCTAGAGGCAGAGAACCAGGTCAGCAGAGCTGATTTAGAGGGAGAGAACCAGTTCAGCAGAGCTGCTTTAGAGCCAGAGAACCAGGTCAGCAGAGCTGCTCTAGAGCCAGAGAACCAGGTCAGCAGAGCTGCTTTAGAGCCATAGAAGCAGGTCAGCAGAGCTGCTTTAGAGCATAAGAACCAGGTCAGCAGAGCTGCTTTAGAGCCAGAGAACCAGGTCAGCAGAGCTGTTCTAGCGGCAGAGAACCAGGTCAGCAGAGCTGCTTTAGAGGGAGAGAACCAGGTCAGCAGAGCTGCTTTAGAGCCAAGGAACCAGGTCAGCAGAGCAGCTCTAGAGCCAGAAAGCCCGGTCAGCAGAACTGCTTTAGAGCCATTGAACCGGGTCAGCAGAGCTGCTTTAGAGCCAGAGAACCAGGTCAGCAGAGCGGCTGTAGAGCCAGAGAAACAAGGTCAGCAGAGCTGCTTTAGAGGGAAAGAACCAGGTCAGCAGAACTGCTGTAGAGCCAGAGAAACCAGGTCAGCAGAGCTGCTTTAGAGGGAGAGAACCAGGTCAGCAGAACTGCTTTAGAGCCAGAGAACCAGGTCAGCAGAGCTGCTCTAGAGCCAGAGAACCAGGTCAGCAGAGCTGCTTTAGAGCCATACAACCAGGTCAGCAGAGCTGCTCTAGAGGAAGAGAACCAGGTCAGCAGAGCTGCTCTAGAGCCATAGAACCAGGTCAGCAGAGCTGCTTTAGAGCCAGAGAACCAGGTCAGCAGAGCTGCTCTAGAGTCAAAGAACCAGGTCAGCAGAGCTGCTCTAGAGCCAGAGAACCAGACCAGCAGAGCTGCTTTAGAGCCATAGAACCAGGTCAGCAGAGCTGTTCTAGAGGCAGAGAACCAGGTCAGCAGAGCTGATTTAGAGGGAGAGAACCAGGTCAGCAGAGCTGCTTTAGAGCCAGAGAACCGGGTCAGCAGAGCTGCTCTAGAGCCAGAGAACTAGGTCAGCAGAGCTGCTTTAGAGCCATAGAACCAGGTCAGCAGAGCTGCTTTAGAGCCAGAGAACCAGGTCAGCAGAGCTGTTCTAGAGGCAGAGAACCAGGTCAGCAGAGCTGCTTTAGAGGGAGAGAACCAGGTCAGCAGAAATGCTTTAGAGCCAGAGAACCAGGTCAGCAGAGCTGCTCTAGAGCCAGAGAACCAGGCCAGCAGAGCTGCTTTAGAGCCATAGAACCAGGTCAGCAGAACTGTTCTAGAGGCAGAGAACCAGGTCAGCAGAGCTGATTTAGAGCCTAAGAACCAGGTCAGCAGAGCTGCTTTAGAGCCAGAGAACCAGGTCAGCAGAGCTGCTCTAGAGCCAGAGAACCAGGTAAGCAGAGCTGCTTTAGAGCCATAGAACCAGGTCAGCAGAGCTGCTTTAGAGCCTAAGAACCAGGTCAGAAGAGCTGCTTTAGAGCCAGAGAACCAGGTCAGCAGAGCTGTTCTAGAGACAGAGAACCAGGTCAGCAGAGCTGCTTTAGAGGGAGAGAGCCAGGTCAGCAGAGCTGCTTTAGAGCCAAGGAACCAGGTCTGCAGAGCAGCTCTAGAGCCAGAAAGCCAGGTCAGCAGAACTGCTTTAGAGCCATAGAACCGGGTCAACAGAGCTGCTTTAGAGCCAGAGAACCAGGTCAGCAGAGCTGTTGTAGAGCCAGAGAACCAGGTCAGCAGAGCTGTTCTAGAGGCAGAGAACCAGGTCAGCAGAGCTGCTTTAGAGGGAGAGAACCAGGTCAGCAGAAATGCTTTAGAGCCAGAGAACCAGGTCAGCAGAGCTGCTCTAGAGCCAGAGAACCAGGCCAGCAGAGCTGCTTTAGAGCCATAGAACCAGGTCAGCAGAACTGTTCTAGAGGCAGAGAACCAGGTCAGCAGATCTGATTTAGAGCCATAGAACCAGGTCAGCAGAGCTGCTTTAGAGCCAGAGAACCAGGTCAGCAGAGCTGCTCTAGAGCCAGAGAACCAGGTCAGCAGAGCTGCTTTAGAGCCATAGAACCAGGTCAGCAGAGCTGCTTTAGAGCCTAAGAACCAGGTCAGCAGAGCTGCTTTAGAGCCAGAGAACCAGGTCAGCAGAGCTGTTCTAGAGACAGAGAACCAGGTCAGCAGAGCTGCTTTAGAGGGAGAGAGCCAGGTCAGCAGAGCTGCTTTAGAGCCAAGGAACCAGGTCTGCAGAGCAGCTCTAGAGCCAGAAAGCCAGGTCAGCAGAACTGCTTTAGAGCCATAGAACCGGGTCAACAGAGCTGCTTTAGAGCCAGAGAACCAGGTCAGCAGAGCTGTTGTAGAGCCAGAGAACCAGGTCAGCAGAGCTGCTCTAGAGCCAGAGAACCAAGTCAGCAGAGCTGCTGTAGAGCCAGAGAAACCAGGTCAGCAGAGCTGCTTTAGAGGGAGAGAACCAGGTCAGCAGAACTGCTTTAGAGCCAGAGAACCAGGTCATCAGAGCTGCTCTAGAGCCAGAGAACCAGGTCAGCAGAGCTGCTTTAGAGCCATACAACCAGGTCAGCAGAGCTGCTCTAGAGTCAGAGAACCAGCTCAGCAGAGCTGCTCTAGAGCCATAGAACCAGGTCAGCAGAGCTGCTCTAGAGCTAGAGAACCAGGTCAGCAGAGCTGCTTTAGAGCCATAGAACCAGGTCAGCAGAGCTGCTTTAGAGCCTAAGAACCAGGTCAGCAGAGCTGCTCTAGAGCCAGAGAACCAGGTCAGCAGAGCTGCTTTAGAGCCATAGAACCAGGTCAGCAGAGCTGCTTTAGAGCCTAAGAACCAGGTCAGCGGAGCTGCTTTAGATCCAGAGAACCAGGTCAGCAGAGCTGTTCTAGAGGCAGAGAACCAGGTCAGCAGAGCTGCTTTAGAGGGAAAGAACCAGGTCAGCAGAGCTGTTCTAGAGGCAGAGAACCAGGTCAGCAGAGCTGCTTTAGAGGGAAAGAACCAGGTCAGCAGAAATGCTTTAGAGCCAGAGAACAAGGTCTGCAGTGCTGCTCTAGAGCCAGAGAACCAGGCCAGCAGAGCTGCTTTAGAGCCATAGAACCAGGTCAGCAGAGCTGCTCTAGAGGCAGAGAACCAGGTCAGCAGAGCTGATTTAGAGGGAGAGAACCAGGTCAGCAGAGCTGCTTTAGAGCCAGAGAACCAGGTCAGCAGAGCTGCTCTAGAGCCAGAGAACCAGGTCAGCAGAGCTGCTTTAGAGCCATAGAACCAGGTCAGCAGAGCTGCTTTAGAGCCTAAGAACCAGGTCAGCAGAGCTGCTTTAGAGCCAGAGAACCAGGTCAGCAGAGCTGTTCTAGAGGCAGAGAACCAGGTCAGCAGAGCTGCTCTAGAGGAACAGAACCAGGTCAGCAGAGCTGCTCTAGAGCCAGAGAACCAGACCAGCAAAGCTGCTTTAGAGGCATAGAACCAGGTCAGCAGAGCTGTTCTAGAGGCAGGGAACCAGGTCAGCAGAGCTGATTTAGAGGGAGAGAACCAGGTCAGCAGAGCTGCTTTAGAGCCAGAGAACCAGGTCAGCAGAGCTGCTTTAGAGCCAGAGAACCAGGTCAGCAGAGCTGCGTTAGAGCCATAGAACCAGGTCAGCAGAGCTGCTTTAGAGCCTAAGAACCAGGTCAGCAGAGCTGCTCTAGAGCCAGAGAACCAGGTCAGCAGAGCTGCTTTAGAGCCATAGAACCAGGTCAGCAGAGCTGCTTTAGAGCCTAAGAACCAGGTCAGCAGAGCTGCTTTAGATCCAGAGAACCAGGTCAGCAGAGCTGTTCTAGAGGCAGAGAACCAGGTCAGCAGAGCTGCTTTAGAGGGAAAGAACCAGGTCAGCAGAAATGCTTTAGAGCCAGAGAACAAGGTCAGCAGAGCTGCTCTAGAGCCAGAGAAACAGGCCAGTAGAGCTGCTTTAGAGCCAGAGAACCAGGTCAGCAGAGCTGCTCTAGAGCCAAAGAACCAGGTCAGCAGAGCTGCTCTAGAGCCAGAGAACCAGACCAGCAGAGCTGCTTTAGAGCCATAGAACCAGGTCAGCAGAGCTGTTCTAGAGGCAGAGAACCAGGTCAGCAGAGCTGCTTTAGAGCCAGAGAACCAGGTCAGCAGAGCTGCTCTAGAGCCAAAGAACCAGGTCAGCAGAGCTGCTCTAGAGCCAGAGAACCAGACCAGCAGAGCTGCTTTAGAGCCATAGAACCAGGTCAGCAGAGCTGTTCTAGAGGCAGAGAACCAGGTCAGCAGAGCTGATTTAGAGGGAGAGAACCAGGTCAGCAGAGCTGCTTTAGAGCCAGAGAACCAGGTCAGCAGAGCTGCTCTAGAGCCAGAGAACCAGGTCAGCAGAGCTGCTTTAGAGCCATAGAACCAGGTCAGCAGAGCTACTTTAGAGCCTAAGAACCAGGTCAGCAGAGCTGCTCTAGAGCCAGAGAACCAGGTCAGCAGAGCTGCTTTAGAGCCATAGAACCAGGTCAGCAGAGCTGCTTTAGAGCCTAAGAACCAGGTCAGCAGAGCTGCTTTAGATCCAGAGAACCAGGTCAGCAGAGCTGTTCTAGAGGCAGAGAACCAGGTCAGCAGAGCTGCTTTAGAGGGAAAGAACCAGGTCAGCAGAAATGCTTTAGAGCCAGAGAACAAGGTCAGCAGAGCTGCTCTAGAGCCAGAGAAACAGGCCAGTAGAGCTGCTTTAGAGCCAGAGAACCAGGTCAGCAGAGCTGCTCTAGAGCCAAAGAACCAGGTCAGCAGAGCTGCTCTAGAGCCAGAGAACCAGACCAGCAGAGCTGCTTTAGAGCCATAGAACCAGGTCAGCAGAGCTGTTCTAGAGGCAGAGAACCAGGTCAGCAGAGCTGCTTTAGAGCCAGAGAACCAGGTCAGCAGAGCTGCTCTAGAGCCAAAGAACCAGGTCAGCAGAGCTGCTCTAGAGCCAGAGAACCAGACCAGCAGAGCTGCTTTAGAGCCATAGAACCAGGTCAGCCGAGCTGTTCTAGAGGCAGAGAACCAGGTCAGCAGAGCTGATTTAGAGGGAGAGAACCAGGTCAGCAGAGCTGCTTTAGAGCCAGAGAACCAGGTCAGCAGAGCTGCTCTAGAGCCAGAGAACCAGGTCAGCAGAGCTGCTTTAGAGCCATAGAACCAGGTCAGCAGAGCTGCTTTAGAGCCTAAGAACCAGGTCAGCAGAGCTGCTCTAGAGCCAGAGAACCAGGTCAGCAGAGCTGCTTTAGAGCCATAGAACCAGGTCAGCAGAGCTGCTTTAGAGCCTAAGAACCAGGTCAGCAGAGCTGCTTTAGATCCAGAGAACCAGGTCAGCAGAGCTGTTCTAGAGGCAGCGAACCAGGTCAGCAGAACTGCTTTAGAGGGAAAGAACCAGGTCAGCAGAAATGCTTTAGAGCCAGAGAACAAGGTCAGCAGAGCTGCTCTAGAGCCAGAGAACCAGGCCAGTAGAGCTGCTTTAGAGCCATAGAACCAGGTCAGCAGAGCTGCTCTAGAGGCAGAGAACCAGGTCAGCAGAGCTGATTTAGAGGGAGAGAACCAGTTCAGCAGAGCTGCTTTAGAGCCAGAGAACCAGGTCAGCAGAGCTGCTCTAGAGCCAGAGAACCAGGTCAGCAGAGCTGCTTTAGAGCCATAGAAGCAGGTCAGCAGAGCTGCTTTAGAGCATAAGAACCAGGTCAGCAGAGCTGCTTTAGAGCCAGAGAACCAGGTCAGCAGAGCTGTTCTAGCGGCAGAGAACCAGGTCAGCAGAGCTGCTTTAGAGGGAGAGAACCAGGTCAGCAGAGCTGCTTTAGAGCCAAGGAACCAGGTCAGCAGAGCAGCTCTAGAGCCAGAAAGCCCGGTCAGCAGAACTGCTTTAGAGCCATTGAACCGGGTCAGCAGAGCTGCTTTAGAGCCAGAGAACCAGGTCAGCAGAGCGGCTGTAGAGCCAGAGAAACAAGGTCAGCAGAGCTGCTTTAGAGGGAAAGAACCAGGTCAGCAGAACTGCTGTAGAGCCAGAGAAACCAGGTCAGCAGAGCTGCTTTAGAGGGAGAGAACCAGGTCAGCAGAACTGCTTTAGAGCCAGAGAACCAGGTCAGCAGAGCTGCTCTAGAGCCAGAGAACCAGGTCAGCAGAGCTGCTTTAGAGCCATACAACCAGGTCAGCAGAGTTGCTCTAGAGGAAGAGAACCAGGTCAGCAGAGCTGCTCTAGAGCCATAGAACCAGGTCAGCAGAGCTGCTTTAGAGCCAGAGAACCAGGTCAGCAGAGCTGCTCTAGAGTCAAAGAACCAGGTCAGGAGAGCTGCTCTAGAGCCAGAGAACCAGACCAGCAGAGCTGCTTTAGAGCCATAGAACCAGGTCAGCAGAGCTGTTCTAGAGGCAGAGAACCAGGTCAGCAGAGCTGATTTAGAGGGAGAGAACCAGGTCAGCAGAGCTGCTTTAGAGCCAGAGAACCGGGTCAGCAGAGCTGCTCTAGAGCCAGAGAACTAGGTCAGCAGAGCTGCTTTAGAGCCATAGAACCAGGTCAGCAGAGCTGCTTTAGAGCCAGAGAACCAGGTCAGCAGAGCTGTTCTAGAGGCAGAGAACCAGGTCAGCAGAGCTGCTTTAGAGGGAGAGAACCAGGTCAGCAGAAATGCTTTAGAGCCAGAGAACCAGGTCAGCAGAGCTGCTCTAGAGCCAGAGAACCAGGCCAGCAGAGCTGCTTTAGAGCCATAGAACCAGGTCAGCAGAACTGTTCTAGAGGCAGAGAACCAGGTCAGCAGAGCTGATTTAGAGCCTAAGAACCAGGTCAGCAGAGCTGCTTTAGAGCCAGAGAACCAGGTCAGCAGAGCTGCTCTAGAGCCAGAGAACCAGGTCAGCAGAGCTGCTTTAGAGCCATAGAACCAGGTCAGCAGAGCTGCTTTAGAGCCTAAGAACCAGGTCAGAAGAGCTGCTTTAGAGCCAGAGAACCAGGTCAGCAGAGCTGTTCTAGAGACAGAGAACCAGGTCAGCAGAGCTGCTTTAGAGGGAGAGAGCCAGGTCAGCAGAGCTGCTTTAGAGCCAAGGAACCAGGTCTGCAGAGCAGCTCTAGAGCCAGAAAGCCAGGTCAGCAGAACTGCTTTAGAGCCATAGAACCGGGTCAACAGAGCTGCTTTAGAGCCAGAGAACCAGGTCAGCAGAGCTGTTGTAGAGCCAGAGAACCAGGTCAGCAGAGCTGTTCTAGAGGCAGAGAACCAGGTCAGCAGAGCTGCTTTAGAGGGAGAGAACCAGGTCAGCAGAAATGCTTTAGAGCCAGAGAACCAGGTCAGCAGAGCTGCTCTAGAGCCAGAGAACCAGGCCAGCAGAGCTGCTTTAGAGCCATAGAACCAGGTCAGCAGAACTGTTCTAGAGGCAGAGAACCAGGTCAGCAGAGCTGATTTAGAGCCATAGAACCAGGTCAGCAGAGCTGCTTTAGAGCCAGAGAACCAGGTCAGCAGAGCTGCTCTAGAGCCAGAGAACCAGGTCAGCAGAGCTGCTTTAGAGCCATAGAACCAGGTCAGCAGAGCTGCTTTAGAGCCTAAGAACCAGGTCAGCAGAGCTGCTTTAGAGCCAGAGAACCAGGTCAGCAGAGCTGTTCTAGAGACAGAGAACCAGGTCAGCAGAGCTGCTTTAGAGGGAGAGAGCCAGGTCAGCAGAGCTGCTTTAGAGCCAAGGAACCAGGTCTGCAGAGCAGCTCTAGAGCCAGAAAGCCAGGTCAGCAGAACTGCTTTAGAGCCATAGAACCGGGTCAACAGAGCTGCTTTAGAGCCAGAGAACCAGGTCAGCAGAGCTGTTGTAGAGCCAGAGAACCAGGTCAGCAGAGCTGCTCTAGAGCCAGAGAACCAAGTCAGCAGAGCTGCTGTAGAGCCAGAGAAACCAGGTCAGCAGAGCTGCTTTAGAGGGAGAGAACCAGGTCAGCAGAACTGCTTTAGAGCCAGAGAACCAGGTCATCAGAGCTGCTCTAGAGCCAGAGAACCAGGTCAGCAGAGCTGCTTTAGAGCCATACAACCAGGTCAGCAGAGCTGCTCTAGAGTCAGAGAACCAGCTCAGCAGAGCTGCTCTAGAGCCATAGAACCAGGTCAGCAGAGCTGCTTTAGAGCCAGAGAACCAGGTCAGCAGAGCTGCTCTAGAGCCATAGAACCAGGTCAGCAAAGCTGCTCTAGAGCCAGAGAACCAGGTCAGGAGAGCTGCTATCGAGCCAGAGAAACCAGGTCAGTAGAGCTGCTTTAGAGCCAGAGAACCAGATCAGCAGAGCTGCTCTGTAGCTTAAGAACTAGGTCAGCAGAGCTGCTCTAGAGCCAGAGAACCAGGTCAGCAGACCTGCTGTAGAGCCAGAGAAACTAGGTCAGCAGAGCTGCTTTAGAGGGAGAGAACCAGGTCAGCAGAGCTGCTTTAGAGCCAGAGAACCAGGTCAGCAGAGCTGCTCTAGCTGATACTGATTGACTGACACTGAATGACTGACACTGACTGATTGACACTGACTGACACTGATTGACTGACACTGACACTGACTGACACTGACTGACTGACACTGACTGACACTGATTGAATGACACTGACTGACTGACACTGACTGACTGACTGACACTGACTGACACTGATTAACACTGACTGACTGACACTGATTGACTGACACTGACTGACTGACACTGACTGACTGACACTGACACTGACACTGACTGACTGACACTGACTGTATGACACTGACTGACACTGACTGACTACTCTCTGCTACTCACTCTCAACTCTCTCTCTACTACTCACTCTCTACTACTCACTCTCTACTACTCTCTACTACTCTCTCTCTACTACTCACTCTCTACTACTCTCTACTACTCTCTCTACTACGCACTATCTACTACTCACTTGCTACTACTCTCTACTACTCACTCTCTTCTACTCACTCTCATCTACTACTCTACTACTCTCTACTACTCACTCTCTACTACTCACTCTCTACTACTCTCTCTCTACTACTCACTCTCTACTACTCTCTACTATTCACTCTCTACTACTCACTCTCTACTACTCTCTACTACTCTCTCTACTACTCACTCTTTACTACTCACTTGCTACTACTCTCTACTACTCACTCTCTACTACTCACTCTCTACTACTCTCTACTACTACTCTCTGCTACTCTCTACAACTCACTCTCTACTACTCTACTACTCTCTCTCTACTACTCGCTCTCTACTATTCATTCTCTACTACTCTCTCTCTACTACTCACTCTTCAACTCTGTACTACTCACTCTCTACTATTCACTCTCTACTACTCACTCTCTACTACTCACTCTCAACTACTCACTCTCTACTACTCACTCTCTACTACTCACTCTCTACTACTCAACTATCTCTACTACTCTCTCTACTACTCACTCTTCACTACTCACGCTCTACTACTTGCTCTCTACTACTCTCTTTACTACTCACTCTCTACTACTCACTCTCTACTACTCTACTACTCTCTACTACACTCTCTACCACTCACTCTCTACTACTCTCTACCACTCACTCTCTACTACTCTACTACTCACTACTACTCTCTCTCTACTACTCACTCTCTACTACTCTACTACTCTCTACTACTCACTCTCTACTACTCTCTCCCTACTATTCACTCTCTACTACTCTCTACTACTCACTCTCTACTACTCACTCTCTACTGCTCTCTACTGCTCACTCTCCACTACTCACTCTCTACTACTCGCTCTCAACTACTCTCTACTACTCACTCTCTACTACTCACTCTCTACTAATCACTCTCTACTACTCACTCTCTACTACTCGCTCTCTACTACTCTCTACTGCTTACTCTCCACTACTCACTCTCTACTACCTGCTCTCAACTACTCTCTACTACTCACTCTACTACTCACTCTCTACTACTCTCTACTTCTCTCTCTACTTCTCACTCTCTACTACTCTCTCTGCTACTCACTCTCGACTACTCACTCTCTACTACACTCTCTCTACTACTTGCTCTCTTCTACTCACTCTCTACTACTCACTCTATCACTCACTCTCTACTACTCTCTACTACTCACTCTACTACTCACTCTCTACTACTCCACTACTCTCTACTACTCACTCTCTACTACTCACTCTCTACTACTCTACTACTCTCTACTACTCTCTCTACTACTCACTCTCTACTACACACTCTCTACTACACTCTACTACACACTCTCTACTACTCTCTCTCTCTACTACTCACTCTCTACTACTCTCTACTACTCACTCTCTACTAATCTCTCTCTCTACTACTCTCTACTACTCACTCTCTACTACTCACTCTCTACTACTCACTCTACTACTCACTCTCTACTACTCTCTACTACTCTCTACTACTCTCTACTACTCACTCTCTACTACTTTCTCTCTACTACTCTCTACTACTCACTCTACTACTCACTCTCTATTACTCTCTACTACTCTCTCTCTGCTACTCACTCTCTACTACTCACTCTCTACTACTCTCTACTACTCACTCTCTACTACTCGTTCTCTACTACTCACTCTCTACTACTCTCTACTATACGCTCTGCCACTCACTCTCTACTACTCTCTCTCTACTACTGTCTCTCTACTACTCTCTACTACTCACTCTACTACTCACTCTCTATTACTCTCTACTACTCTCTCTGTGCTACTCACTGTCTACTACTCACTCTCTACTACTCTCCACTACTCACTCTCTACTACTCATTCTCTACTACTCACTTTCTACTACTCTCTACTACTCTCTACTACTCACTCTCTACTAATCACTCTCCTCTACTCTCTACTACCCACTCTCTACTACTCTCTACTTCTCACTCTCTGCTACTCTCTCTATTACTCTCTACTACTCTCTATTACTCACTCTCTACTCTCTATTACTCACTCTCTACCTCTCTCTACCTATCTCTCTACTACTCTCTACCTCTCTACCTCTCTACCTCTACCTCTCTACCTCTACACCTCTACCTCTACACCTTTACCTCTCTACCTCTCTCTACCTCTCTCTACACGCACACATATGCACATATATATATATGCATATATATGCATATGCATTTATATAAATGTATGTGTGTATATATATATATATATTCACTGAAAAAACCATAGGTTTCACACATGTTATAGTTAGCTGTACATTTCACTCGTAAAAAACCAATGAAATTCCCGCGTTATAGTTAGTGCAGGCAACTATAACTCACGCGACCGCAATCCTCTGCTGATGCTAATACTGTATTTCGACACTTATTTGCCCATGTCTTCTTCCATTAAATTTTAGCTATACATATATTACAAATATTTTTTTTTCATAAAGACACATATGTCATCAGCAGAAGATTGCGGTCGCGTGAGTTATAGTTGCCTGCACTAACTATAACGCGGGAATTTCATTGGTTTTTTACGAGTGAAATGTACAGCTAACTATAACATGTGTGAAACCTATGGTTTTTTCAGTGAATTTGCAAGGTTTTTTAAATGCTAATTCCTAACTATAACGTGTGTGAAACCTATGGTTTTTTCAGTGAATTTGTACGTTTTTTTAAATGCTAAGTTACTTTACGCCATTCGTGGCGTGCGCGCCCAGTTAACGCAGTTCGTTCCGTGCGCGCGTGGTGCCCACTTTACGCAGTTAGTGCCGTGCACGCACGGTGGTCACGCGGTGCACTGCGCGCACCGCGTGCCCACGTTAAGCGGGATGGGCCATGTACGCACGATGCGCTTCGCGCACCGTGCGCACATGGGGGACATATTATGCGCATCTTTGTGAAATGTATTCTTTGTTAAATTCATGGCTGTAATATGCCATGCACAAATGGTGCCCTTCGGGCACCATTTGCACACGGGGTGGGGAGAATGTGGATAATTTTTTTTTTTATAAATTTTTACCGTACGCGTACGGTAAGCGTAATCGGCGATTTTCCGAAAAAAAAAAAATTTTTTTTTTTGGGCTTGGGGGTGGTTTGGGGACCCCTGTATCAATGCTGGGTGGTTAGGATCTCATGAAACTGCCTCTTTACACATTTTTGGGGTTCGTTTTTGCTGCCCAACTCAGGGAGCGAGAGAGAAAATGGCGGCCGCCGCTTCCTGGTTTCGACCGATTCGAATGTTTACTAAGAGCTAAGAGCCAATCAAAATCGCGCTCGCGCACGCCACCGTACGCGTACGGTAAGCGCACCGTAAGCTGGCTCAGATATATATATTGATTTAAAGGCTATTTTCTCAGAATCTACTGAACAGATTTACACCAAACCTACAAAAGGCACTTCCTTGACCTGAGGACTACCTCTCTGCCAAATTTCAAGTAATTCTGTTCAGCCGTTCGGGCTGTAGCTGTGTCTAAAGGTTCTATGGAAAAATGCATGGGAAAAACACGTTTTGGGACCCCCCTTTTATCTCAGCCCCCGCTTCACGAATCCCCCCGAGACTTTTAGGGTAGGAGCGGAGCGTAGCGCCCCACCTATTTTGAAAAATTCGCAAGGATTCGTCGACCGGCGCCAAAGTTATTCAAAATAGAATGTTGCGGATTTCCTATGGAAACGTGGTCCTAACTATAACTACCTACTGGCGACCACCAGTAGGTAATACACACACATATATACACATATATATAATCTGCATATCTATATATATACACATATAAATGCATGTTATGTACATGGAAGTTTGAAAAACACTAATACAAGCAAATCTAAAAAGCCACCTAATTACAAACAGAATTGCTTTAACTTAAACGAGGACGAGACCTATTGAATTTTCAGTGCTTGTTAACTTTCGTTCCATCAAGTAGGCATTCAGATGTGTCACACATTTGCCATACATTCTGAATGATAGCACTCTAGCTGCTCATTAGATCACTGTAGTAAAGCTACTGCTCACCAGGGAAGTCTGCTGCTGGTATTCAAAGTGCATGTTTCAGTCTGCATGCAGGAATTTTTTAATGAAATAGAAGAGGATTTGAGAAGTCAAAATGTGCCCTAATTTTTCTTTCTGCAGCACTAATCATACTTTCTATGGCAAAATGAACTTCCTCACCATGTTCCTTTACAAATTAAATAATTTAAGTGTTACCACTTTATTCCAATCAAGATGGCTTCAGGTGTGCCATACGTTTGTCATAAGTAGGACTGTTAGCGCTCTAGTTGTTCTTTGGAACACTCTGGGAAGCTGCAGTAGAACACAAAGGAATCAACTGACAGTCTCTGCCCTTGTTGGATGTACATGTTTTACTGAGAATGTCAGACTTCATTCTCACATGAATGAGAAAGATAATGTGAATTTACTGAAAATATGCTCTCAGTTTAGCTTATAGATCACCTTCCATACCTCCGTGGGAAAAGCATGAGAAAATAGATTTCTCCCAAACATGATTCATGATATCCCAGCAGAAGGCTTTTTCACATGGTAAAATCACCTTAGAACACACCACAATTCCTAAAATGATTATGGTACCATCAACAAATGATTTATAATATATCTAAAGTCTTAAAACCTTCTATTAACTGCAATGCTTTTTAATGAGGTGCTATCATGTATATTGGTCCCAAGATGGCTACCAACACTTCTTGGATGAAGTGCTGACAACCAATCAGATCTCACGAGAGATGTGTGGTTAGGCTCCGCCCAGATATATCTATGATTTTACTTTTGATTTCCTCAGGAACTACTGAACAGATTTACACCAAAAGGCACGAGTGTGAACCAATGGCTACCTTTTTGCCAAATTTGGTGTAATTCCATTCAGCAGTTCAGTCTGTAGCTGTGATTAAAGGTTCCTATGGAAAATTGCATTGGAAAACACGTTTCGGGACCCCCTTTTTTCTCAGCCCCCGCTTGACGAATAACCCCGAGACATTCAGGATAGGAGCGGACCGGAGCGCCCCATCAGTTTTGAAAATTTCGCGAAGATTCGTCTATCGGTGCCAAAGTTATTCCAAATAGAATGTTGCGGATTTCCTATGTATAGTAGGTCCTAACTATAACTACCTACTGGCGACTGCCAGTAGGTAATATAGTAATATATATATATATATATACATAAATATATATATATATATATATTATATATATATATATATATTTCATCCAAAAAGCGTCCACAATTGAAGGCGCACACAGATTCAGGTGATTCCTGCTCAGACAGGATTCTTTATTCAGGCAAACCAACATTTACAGGCAGGTAATGTTGCATCCAGCCCAACGCGTTTCGGAGACTCTTCTCTCCTTGTTCACGGGCTACAATTGGTCAGATACGGATAAGGAACAAGTCTCTGATTGGCCTTATATCGCCCTTAATGGACCTTGTATTTCAAAGCTTTTTGGGACTTGAAGTCTCTCCGTTAAAATATTACCCCGATGGGTTCCGACTCATTGCATTTTAAGTTAGTGCTCTCGATAGAGCCCCCCCGCACTGCATCGCTGGTTCAATTTCAGCCAACCTGTTCGCTCTGTAAATCGATGACGGTGTATCCGTCTTCACAGCCCGCTTTTCCATCTAGCGGCGGTGCTGCCTTCCCGACCAGGACCGGCCGGCAATAATTCATCCAAAAAGCTTCCACAATTGAAGGCGCACACAGCTTCAGGTGATTCCTGCTCAGACAGGATTCTTTATTCAGGCAAACCAGCATTTACAGGCAGGTAATGTTGCATCCAGCCCAACGCGTTTCGGAGACTCTTCTCTCCTTGTTCACGGGCTACAATTGGTCAGATACGGATAAGGAACAAGTCTCTGATTGGCCTTATATCGCCCTTAATGGACCTTGTATTTCAAAGCTTTATGGGACTTGAAGTCTCTCCGTTAAAATATTACCCCGATGGGTTCCGACTAAGGGTGGGCGTAGTGGGCGTAGTGGGGCTACGTGAAGCAGCACGTAGTGTGCCCAAATCTACGCACACTACGCGCTTCGCGTAGCCCCACTACGTGCCACCCACCTCCCACCCGCCATTCTTTTAAATAATATAAGCAATGAAAAATAAAGTAAAGTAAGTCGACTTACCCGTAAGCGCGGCGTCTCCGGGGCTCCCTCTTTCAGTTTCTAATTTCTTCTGGCAAATGCGCATGCGCGGACGCCCGCGCATGCGCATTTCTCGCGAGAAATGCGCATGCGCGGGTGTCCGCGCATGCGCATTTGCCAGAAGAAATTAGAAACAGAAAGAGGGAGCCCCGGAGACGCCGCGCTTACGGGTAAGTTGACTTACTTTACTTTATTTTTCATTGCTCATATATTTAAAAGAAGGGCGGGCGGGAGGTGGGTGGCGGGTGGCAAGCAGCTACGCTTCGCCCTCGGCGTGTGCGTAGCGCTGCCCTGCTTCGCCTACTTCGGAAAGTGCGAAGCAGGCAGCGCTACGTACACTACGTGGGCGAAGCGTAGTGCTACGCCCGGGGTTAGTTCCGACTCATTGCATTTTAAGTTAGTGCTCTCGATAGAGCCCCCCCGCACTGCATCGCTGGTTCAATTTCAGCCAAACTGTTCGCTCTGTAAATCGATGACGGTGTATCCGTCTTCACTGCCCGCTTTTCCATCTAGCGGCGGTGCTGCCTTCCCGACCAGGACCGGCCGGCAATAATTCATCCAAAAAGCGTCCACAATTGAAGGCGCACACAGCTTCAGGTGATTCCTGCTCAGACAGGATTCTTTATTCAGGCAAACCAGCATTTACAGGCAGGTAATGTTGCATCCAGCCCAACGCGTTTCGGAGACTCTTCTCTCCTTGTTCACGGGCTACAATTGGTCAGATACGGATAAGGAACAAGTCACTGATTGGCCTTATATCGCCCTTAATGGACCTTGTATTTCAAAGCTTTATGGGACTTGAAGTCTCTCCGTTAAAATATTACCCCGATGGGTTCCGACTCATTGCATTTTAAGTTAGTGCTCTCGATAGAGCCCCCCCGCACTGCATCGCTGGTTCAATTTCAGCCAACCTGTTCGCTCTGTAAATCGATGACGGTGTATCCGTCTTCACAGCCCGCTTTTCCATCTAGCGGCGGTGCTGCCTTCCCGACCAGGACCGGCCGGCAATAATTCATCCAAAAAGCGTCCACAATTGAAGGCGCACACAGCTTCAGGTGATTCCTGCTCAGACAGGATTCTTTATTCAGGCAAACCAGCATTTACAGGCAGGTAATGTTGCATCCAGCCCAACGCGTTTCGGAGACTCTTCTCTCCTTGTTCACGGGCTACAATTGGTCGGATACGGATAAGGAACAAGTCTCTGATTGGCCTTATATCGCCCTTAATGGACCTTGTATTTCAAAGCTTTATGGGACTTGAAGTCTCTCCGTTAAAATATTACCCCGATGGGTTCCGACTCATTGCATTTTAAGTTAGTGCTCTCGATAGAGCCCCCCCACACTGCATCGCTGGTTCAATTTCAGCCAACCTGTTCGCTCTGTAAATCGATGACGGTGTATCCGTCTTCACAATGTGCAGCGCGAGGCTGGTTTAGCTGAATAAAGGACTCTTCAACTGATGCTGGGTCCGACTGCCTTTGTGTGCGTCTCTAATCTTTGGACGAATTTGCACACATATATATATATATATGTGTGTATATATATATATATATATATATATATATATATATATGTTCACTTAAAAAACCATAGGTTTCACACATGTTATAGTTAGCTGGACATTTCACTCGTAAAAAACCATTGAAATTCCCCCGTTATAGTTAGTTCAGATAACTATAACTCGCGCGCCCGCAATCCACTGCTCATGACGTCACATATTACATCACTCCTGACATGGTCAGTGGCATCACTCATGACATCACTGATGACATCATCCTTGTGATAGAGTGGCGGTCGCGCAAGTTATTTCATTGGTTTTTTACGAGTGTAATGTCCAGCTAACTATAACATGTGTGTAACCTATGGTTTTTTAAGTGAATTTGCAAGGTTTTTTAAATGCTAATTCCTAACTATGTGTGTGAAACCTATGGTTTTTAAGTGAATTTGTAAGGTTTTTTAAATGCTAAGTTATGTATGTTTTATTATATTTTTTATATATATATTTTTTTTAAGGTTTTTCACCGTGCGCGCATGTTGCGCGCAACCCACGATTTTTTGAAAAAAATTAAAATGTTTTTTTCACCCTTCGGTGTCCTTCAGGGACCCCCTGACAAAGACTAGGGGGTCAGGAACTCTCTACCCTGCCCCCTTTTCACGTTCTCCACCTTTCTTTTTCACTGTCACACACAAAAAACACAAAATGGCGGCCGACACTTCCTGATTTCGACCGATTCGAACGTTGACTGACATGTAACCACCAATCAGAATTACGCTCGCGCCCGTTAAGGTGCGCGCACGGTGCGCGCACAGTGCGTGCACGGTGCGCGCCTATAGATATTTATGTACTTTTAACTGCAATTTTCTCAGGACTACTGAACAGATTGACTCCATATATGCAAAAGGCACATCCCTGACCTGAGGACTACCTCTTTGCCAAACTTCAAGTAATTCTGTTCAGCCGTTCGGGCTGTACCTTCGACTAAAGGTCCTATGGGAAAATGCATTGGGAAAACGCGTTTTGGGACCCCCCTTTTTTCTCAGCCCCAGCTTGACGAATCACCCCAAGACTTTCAGGGTAGGAGCTGAGCGGAGCGCCCCATTAGTTTTGAAAATTTCGCGAGGATTCGTCAACCGGCGCCAAAGTTATTCAAATAGAATTTTCAGATTTCCTATGGAAATGGAAACTCGGTCCGAACTATAACTATCTACTGGCGACCGCCAGTAGATTATATATATATATATATATATATATATATATATATATATATATATATATATATATATACACATATATATATATATATCTGAAGTATCTGAAGTATCAAGAACTCCTTGTACTACTTAGACTAATTCATATATGCAGCCAATGACCCATGCAGGACAGCGTATTGATTTTCATGATATGGATTTTTTACTGATTTGTTTTCAGGGTCTTTCTAGCTATGACTTCCGAAATGATTTATGTTTTATTTGAAGTGATTTTAAAGGCTTCCCCCATTTGTAAATGTGTAGTTTTTTAGGCATATAATTGGGGCTAATTGCAGATGATTATTTAAGATCCCCATTTTTTATGTATTTAGTAACGGAATTTTATGCAGTGTACTCCACAGGGCTCTCTCGAAATAATTGTACTTTTTTAAAACTAGCAGTTTTAAATTGTAAGATGAAATCATGGTTGTACGAGAGTATCTCTTTCATGTTTACCTTGTGGATCCGAATATTTTGCTGTTTTGTCTGCTATCATTCTATTGGTTACCGAAGGAGGAAGTCAAACACTCTACAGTATATATTATTTGATAGGTTCACCGGTGGTCATGTGATCAAGGCCGTGGCAACGCGGCCGAAACGCGTCATGCCATTTGATATGGAATAAACTTTTGCACTTTATACTCACGGCGTGCTGTGGTCTGTACCCGTTTCCAGTATTCGTTGGATCGTTGGGGAACCTGTTCTCTACATATATCCTCGGCAAAGTACGCGATCTTTGTCCAACGGACCCTACCTGGAATTTCGAGGCTGACTCTTCTATGGCCGACATCGCGTTCGCGATATCTTCAAACACCCGGAAGGGATTAACTTCGAGCCAGCCCCCCGCATCAGAGTGACTACGTGTATTGTGGATTACGGCGGTTTCTCACGGACAGCGGAGATCCATAGGAGTCGGAGGACGCCAGTGGACCTAACGTCATTCGTTGAGGGTAAGCCGTATCCGGACAACACCTGTCAGATACTGTATACTTGCGGGTGTGGGGATAGCGCTTCACACAAAATTCAGGACACTTGCTCTATCACCGGCAGTTTTACCTGAGTGCTTGATTCTAGATATACCATACCATGTCACTATTGGCAGACACACTGAGGAACCGAGAAGTCATAGCTGAAACCCTATTCGACAATCTTCCAAACAACAGCTCAGTACCAGGAGACACTATTAACCCCACGAATGTCACAGATGTAAAAACCCACCTAAAGAAACTAGAAAAACTCCTACATACAGAACTAAATAAATGGTGGGAGAAAATGTCATTAGAGAAATACAAAGAGGTGGGACGAGTGCCAACAGGGCTGAGAGTACTTATTGCCCCCTCGTTCGAAAACCCAAACCCCCTTATGCTTAAGGAATGGGCTGCAAATAATCTTGAAGCCTCAATGAACATGGTACTGATATTAATAAAATATGCAACCATTGACAGAGAGGAGATTCTACAACAAATTGACGCTCTTAATACGATACTGGCTACACATGAACAACAAGACACTATCAAAAAAGCTAGAGAAGAAATTGACTCACGTCTTCAAAAATATGAAGAATCCATAAAGGCACGCAAAATATACAAGTTTGCCAGAGATAAAAAAGACTACGAGTCCGGAAGAATTTTTACCTTCTCACGTAAGTTTGATAACGTCAAAAAACAAGCTTTGACGCCAAAAACAACTATACCAGTAGCACCGAGTTCAAGAAACCTTGAAGAAGTGGAATCAGACCTCAGTTCAATTGCCAGCAGCACCTGCTCAGAAGAAATTGGATCAGACATAGGACCAACATCAATTCCAAACAACATATCTCCATCTGAAGAATTGGGTTTTTTAGTGGAGGATCGTCGCCAGACCTTGCGACAAACCACTCAATCTACGAGAGGACAAAACGAAAGAACGAATGTAGAAAACAAAGACGTAAAGCAAAAAGGAGGAACCAACAGAGGAAAATGGAGAAACACGAAGAAGAGAAACTAGACAACGAAGTAACCATGGACAACACTGTGATAAATTTGACCAACATTAATCTAACGAAAGCAGAAATCAATATACTATCTTTGGGATTGTCATTCTGCCCCAAAAGCCGTTTCAAATATGTTCAAACCCGAATAGATATGTTCAAATTCATAAGGAAACTGAAATTGTTAAAACATTTCAAATTAAACAAAGCAACGAATACAGCTGCAAGAATAGCTACTTATGACACACCCAACATACGACTGGCCGCCAGTGATGTTACCAACCTTAAAACTCTATATGCCCTGGATACCAACGTGGATGAGGTTGAGTGTTCAACTCAGGAACAACTACTAAATCTAGGCACTAGTGGCAATTCTCCAATCATGAGTCCCTTTCGACCTAACTCCACATTCATCCCACTTATGCCCAGAGACGCATTGGATATTTTCAGTGACTGTGTTATCCAAGACCTCAAAACACTAAACAAAAGGATTTTGGCTAAGAATAAACATCTTTCCTACCAGAACCAGCAATACTTCACATTAATGAAAAAACTGAAGAACGAGACTGAGGTTATCATATCCAAAGCTGACAAGGGAGGTAACATCGTGTTGTGGGCCAAAAATCTTTACTTACTAGAAGCATATCGCCACCTAGATGATGAACAATGTTATAGGAAGGCGAACGCCAATGATACAAGGAAATTGAAAGACCAAATCCATGGTGAACTTGGACAATGGAAGAGAGTTGGCCTGATCAACAAAAATGAATACAACTATTTGAAAGTTGAGTTTCCTACCAACGCGGCCTTATATTTTGTCCCAAAAGTACACAAACAACAAACTCCTATTCCAGGAAGACTGATCATCTCTGCTCAACGCAGCTTATGTGAAAACATATCCAAATATGTAGATTTTTTTCTTCGTGAATTTGTTGAAGAACTACCATCTTACATCAAAGATACAGGACATTTTCTCTCTACCATACAGACTATACCCTGGCAAGAGGGATATTTGTTCATTGTCATGGATATTTGTTCCTTGTACACAAGTATACGCCATACTGATGGCTTACAGGCAGTAAGATACTATCTGGGGAAGAGAAACATTATTTTCCTCCAACACAATGCCATGTTACTACGCATGATTGAACTATGTCTATACAATAACTATTTTATGTTCAACAATGAGCTATTCCAACAGCTCCAGGGCGTGGCGATGGGGGCATGCTTCTCCCCTAGCTACGCGTGTTTACACGTTGGCTGGTGGGAGGAGCATGTCCTCAACCATACATATGGTGAAACATACAGGGCACATGTTATACAGTGGTGGAGATTTATTGACGATATATGCATCATTTGGAATGGCTCAATTGAATCAGCTAACGAATTTGTAAAAATGGTTAATGTAAATGATGTAAATTTAAAATTCACTGCTCAAATCAGTGCAGAAAAAGTGGAATTCCTGGATGTGTTAATGTACATTAGTGACAACAAGATACAGACTAAATTACACCGCAAAAGCACAGCGGGTAATTCTATACTCCATGCTCACAGTTCCCATCCCCATCATTTACTCAAAAGTATTCCCTACGGAGAGTTCTTGCGCATTAGACGCATATGCAGCTTGGAATCTGACTGTAACATCTGCCTAGCCGAATCCTTTTCAAGATTCTTAGCTCGGGGATACAAAAGAAATGACTTAGAACGGGCTATGGTGAAAGCAAAAATGATGGATCGTAGTGCATACCTGGCTACTGTCAGCAAAACCACTACTCATACCACGACTGACAATGAAAGCACTGTACCCAACAAGGGGGATTCGTTGCGCTTTATCACTACTTTTAGTAGTCAAGATAAAGATATAAGGAAACTCATATATAAACATTGGCCTATAGTGAAAACGGATCTGACCATGTCTCAAATAGTACCAGACCTACCCCAAATTACATTTCGAAGAGCACCCTCTATGAGGGATGCTCTGGTGAAAACCAGCCCGGAGGTAACCATCACTAATACCTGGTTATCCAAACGCAAAGGTTTTTATAAATGCAGCTCGTGTCGAGCATGTAAATTCGGCATTAACACCTCTGAATTTACAAGTGCCTTTGATCATACCCCCATTAGCCTTAGAGGTCTGTACACATGCAAATCAGACTATGCAGTATATGTTCTTGAGTGTTCCTGTAAACTCAAATATATTGGCAGCACAAAATTACAGGTATTCACCAGAATCCTACAACATCTACGTGCTATAGTTAATTCTGACTCCAGTTACCCTGTTGCACGGCACTTCAAATTAGTCCATCACAATAATCTAAACGATCTCAAATATTATGTGATAGACACAGTACCAAAATTGCCGAGAGGTGGCAACAGGGAAAAACTCCTCAGGCAGTTAGAGACCCAATATATACTGCTTCTAGACACTAAGATGCCTAATGGACTCAACACAGGGGAGGACATGCATAATTTCCTATGATCTATACACTTATAGGTTTTGAGGTTTTCACTAACCTTCTAAGTTTCCTTGCATCATTTAAAATCTTCTAAAATCTTGTAGTTTTATCTTGATTTTATTTACCTTTTTCCCTCAGATGTACCCCCTGTTTCCTCTATTTCCCTTATTATACGCTGCTAATGGGTTGCCACTTTGCACATATTCTTAGCCTTATCAGTACTGTTCCATCTGCACTTTACTATACACAAGTTTTGATGTACTGTATTAAGCACTAGCACTTTATAGGCATTTTGTGCCAACAATCATACTATAGGTTTTAATATTTATAATTAGTATTTTATCCAGTTTATAGATATTCCCCATCTACGATATAATCCCAATAATCATTGCACTTGCACTCCTATTGGAAAGCTATACATTACATAGATGTGTATATGCACTATATCGATAGTCCTTTTAGTTGGGGATTAACCGATTACATCAGTGCACGCAACTTCGATGTATTTTACACATCGTTAATTAAGCTGATCTCTATCCGGCTATCTGAAGTATCAAGAACTCCTTGTACTACTTAGACTAATTCATATATGCAGCCAATGACCCATGCAGGACAGCGTATTGATTTTCATGATATGGATTTTTTACTGATTTGTTTTCAGGGTCTTTCTAGCTATGACTTCCAAAATGATTTATGTTTTATTTGAAGTAATTTTAAAGGCTTCCCCCATTTGTAAATGTGTATTTTTTAGGCATATAATTGGGGCTAATTGCAGATGATTATTTAAGAACCCATTTTTTATGTATTTAGTAACAGAATTTTATGCAGTGTACTCCACAGGGCTCTCTCGAAATAATTGTACTTTTTTAAAACTAGCAGTTTTAAATTGTAAGATGAAATCATGGTTGTACGAGAGTATCTCTTTCATGTTTACCTTGTGGATCCGAATATTTTGCTGTTTTGTCTGCTATCATTCTATTGGTTACCGAAGGAGGAAGTCAAACACTCTACAGTATATATTATTTGATAGGTTCACCGGTGGTCATGTGATCAAGGCCGTGGCAACGCGGCCGAAACGAGTCATGCCATTTGATATGGAATAAACTTTTGCACTTTATACTCACGGCGTGCTGTGGTCTGTACCCGTTTCCAGTATTCGTTGGATCGTTGGGGAACCTGTTCTCTACATATATATATATATATATATATATATATATATATATCAAAATAACCACCTCCACCAGCTTCGATAATCCTGCTGACGCTTGCGAAGTTAGTACACAAACCAGTTTAAGGTGCAATTTTTCATTTATTTGCCCAGAGCGACGGCCATAACGTTTCGGCTCTCCTAGAGCCTTGTTCACATGACAGCGTTGTGCTCACAGAGCCACATATTTAAAGTGCTAGTGCTGGCTACGTTCAACATCACATGGGGAGGTCACATGGGGGGGTTCCTCATAGACATAGAAGAGAAAATAATAACTACATACACAAAATTTGTCACTGAGTTACCACATAAGAAGGGCGATAACAAGAATAATTGTAAATAGTACAAATATGTCTTTAAAATAATATAAAGTACATCATATTTCAAAAATTGCAGCTTAAATGCCCAAATATCCACAACCTAAATTGTAAACAATTGTTATCAAAATACTGCGGTAATACGAATAAAAACAAACTATTGTTCAAATTTCTTTGTAGTACCATAGGTGAGAACAATACATTTGGTATAATTACAAATGCTAAAAAACGATATGTATGTACCCCATAGTAGATGTGCCTGAAGAAACAGTGTAGCTCTAAAAATAAAGTGTATTAGTGCCAGTGTAGATGAAAAACTAATGGATGATGTATGTTCTGTATATCCATGATTCAAAATCGGTCACTCCCTCCGGTGTACCACAAGTAGGACAATATCATATCAAATGATTGCGGACACTTCAAGCTATGTAAGGTAGGAGTACAATGAGATTAACGGTTCAGTTGGTGATAGGATGGAGGGATATGGGTTAGGAAGGTTCAACAGCATGAGGTGCTTGTACAGTGTCTCCAAAATAGTATTATGAAGGAATGATTGACGAATACAGATGTGCAAATACGCAAAGATTAGCAACAAAGTACAAATTGTCAAAACTAAATAAATAGTAAAATACTAAATAAATAATTGTATAGTTAAAACAATTAAATAGATTAGGACAAATGACTAAAAGAGTTAAAAATTGCCTAAAAAACATCTGATTCAAAATCCATATAAATACACATATAAGACACCGAGTAAAATCCAACAAGGTTAACAGAGATGTATCATCATGACCAAGTGGAAACCTTCGCTCGTATGAATTACAACTGGAAAATCGGTAAATTGTATATACTCAGTTATACAGGTCAATTTAGCCCAAGCATGTGTGCAGATCCTCAGTCATATTTAAACCCCATGGGGTCTTAGTATTGAGTTGCAGGATATAGCGTGTTTCCAATCTGCGCAGATTAGTCTCCCGATCCCCACCCCTTCTGCCTGGCTCAATGCAATCAATAACAAAGTAACTGAGTCCCTTGATGTCACTTTTGTGGGTTTCTTTGAAATGCCTAGCTACTGGGTAGGTATTGTCTTGGTTGGAGATCGCACGTAAATGTTGCAGCACACGTTTGTGAACCGCTAGTTTCGTGCTCCCCACATAGCTGAGATTGCATGGGCAGGTAAGGACATAGATCGCATACTCAGTTTTACAAGTTAGCAACTTATTGATCTTGTATTGTCTATTGCTGAATGGATCTGTAAATGCTTTTGTGTTGATGCCGTGGGCACATGCTTTACAGGTCTTACACTTGTAAAACCCACTATTGAGTTGCAGCCAGGAAGTTTTATTAATAGTTTCAGGATTCGTATTGACCAATGCTTCTCTCATAGTAGGGGCCCTACTGTAGGTAATTAAAGCTCGTTGTGGGAGCAAAGGGCCAATAATTGGATCACTCCGTACGGTGGGCCAATTTCTGTTTATAATTTTCCGTATTTCAATTTGCTGCTTGCTATAACCCATAATAAATCTAAAGGCATCAGGTGAACTACTGTCCTTCCTCATGTGATTTAGTCTGAGCTGTGGCAATACCAGTAACACTGATAGCGGATGTTAGTAGATCATCGCGGTTAAGGGCATTAGATCTAGCAATGGCACTATCAATAACGCTAGTCGAGTAGCCTCTCTCCCTAAACCTTTGCCTACTTAGTAACTGAGCTGCTTTAAGATCCTTTTTATTGCTGCATATTCGTTTAAGACGCAGCATTTCACCATAGGGTATACTTCTAATAAGGTGGGGCGGGTGAGCACTGGATGCGTGAAGGGTGGAGTTGCCTGCAGTCAGTTTGCGGAACACTCTAGTTTCAAGTTTGCCTGCCTGTATGTATACTTCAGTATCAAGAAATGTGACACTGGATTGGCTACAAGTTGCCGTGAAATGGAGGTTAAGATTATTAACATTCAGTTTCTCAATAAAACCATGTGCCTCTCCCAAAGAGCCATTCCATACAACAAAGAGGTTGTCTATAAAGCGCAACCAAACTACCACTTTGTCTTTAAGGCATTCGGCATGATCCCTCTGTAGTATCATTTCCTCCCAGTATCCCATGTGGAGGCAGGCATAGCTAGGGGAAAAACTAGCCCCCATCGCTACGCCCCTCAGTTGACGATACAGTAGGCTATTAAACATAAAGTTATTGTTTAGCAGGCAAAATTCAAGCATCACAATCAGCATCTCGTTGTGAGTTCCAAATAGAGCTGGTTTCCGTGATAAAAAGTGTTTGATGGCATGAATGCCATCATTATGACCAATACTCGTATAAAGTGAGGTCACATCAAGTGCTAGCATCCAGTATTCATCTTTCCATTCAACCTTATCGATCTGGCGCAGAAAGTCCCCTGTATCTTGCACATAAGAATCCAAAGATTTTACAAAATCCTGTAAGAAAAAGTCTATATATTGTGATGTTTTTTCATACATACCCTCCCGGGCTGAAATGATGGGTCTGCCCGGGGGTCTGCTTGAATCTTTGTGCACTTTCGGAATAAAGTACAGGGTGGGGATGACTGGATTATCATTCCTCAAGAAATTGTATTCCGTTTCAGATATGAGCTTGTGTCTCCTCCAGCTCGCCAACTTGCCCCTAAATTCATTATTGGATGCCTGAATGGCTGCCGCGGTTGTGCGGGTGTAGCAGTCTCTGTCATTGAGTTGGTCGAAGGCATCCTGATCATAGTACTCCTTTGTTAACAAGACAAAATTGCCCCCTTTGTCACTTTGACGGACAAAAATCGTTTTATTGCCTTTGAGTTTGGAGATAAGTTGATGATATTGCTGTGTTTGCCGATTGTATCGGCGTCGTTTATTTTGAGTTTGCATATGCAGCGTCTTGATTCCTGCAATTATGTTTTCATTGAAAATATCCAGGGCATCTCTTGGCATAATAGGGTTATATGTCGTTTTGGGTCTGAACGGGGTAACTAGCCCCAGTAGATTAATACCAGTCTGGTGATTAGCCTCACTGCTTCCGCCTGATCCCTCAGTGTCCCAAAGGTCCTGCATGGCATCCTGTAGAGATGTTTCATGTGTATTGTCAATGATATTACGTCATTTATTTTTAAGTGCAAAGGATTTTTTGAGCTTCATCTTCCGTACTGCTTTATATAGATCGAGGCGCGTGGCGGCATAATCAAAATCGTTCTGAGGTGCAAATGATAGGCCTAAGGAGAGAATCCTTTTGTCACCTTCCGATAACTCCAAGGGCGTCAGGTTGATAATGGTATTGGTGTCCTCAGGGATTACTGTTTCTTTGCCCAAAATCCTCTTCCTCTCCTCCTGTTTAGATTTGAGGCTCCTCTTCCTCGCCCTCTGCCTCTGCCTGGATTTGTAATTTGCTCGTTTGCGTCGTGATCCGTAGTTGCTGGCCTCGGGCGTAGTGTCTGCCTCCTCTCCACGCATAAAAAATTCATTTCTTCAGCTGGAGTCGGTTTGGGAATCGAACCTGCTGCCAGATTGCCACGCAGTTCTGATTCAGAGTCACTGCCGCCCAAGGAACTAAGGTCTGATTGAGTAGTGTCGTTTGTGTAAGTAACTTTGTTTGTGCCCCTGTTGGGAAGATTTGCCTTAGGTTTAGGAATATGCAAAGAGTCATATTTCCTTGCAAATGTAAAAATCTGTCCCAACTGGTAGTCGTTACGATCACGTTGGAATTTAAATGTCTTTCTTTCCATAATTTTTGCCTCTTCCTTCTTGAGCCTGGCAGTCATTTCATTTCTCAATCTCGTTTTTTCTTCAATATTGTCAATTTTATCAAGATCCTCATTTATTTCATCAATCTCTTTGAGCAACTGGGCCCTGTCGATATCAGCGTACTTGATTAGAATCAACACCAGCTTGCGCGAGGACTCCAAGTTCGTTTCTGCCCATTCACGCATTAATTCAGGGTTTGGGTTTTCATAGCTAGGGGCCGTCAAAATACGTAGCCCTCGAGGGATCCGATTCACATCAATGTACCGTTGGAGGGATTTTGACTCCCACCACTTACTTTGTTCGCTTCGTAGTTTCTTTTCTAGTATCCTAAATTTATCTTTTAGAGAAGTGTCCTGAGTGACCACATCCGTGGTGTGTCCGTTTCGAATCGCTGCAGGTAAAGGGAGGTTGTCAGAAAACATTGACAATGCTGCAGCCTCCCGTTCACGCACGCTGTCCGCCGTCATGCTCAATTAAGGGCTCCCTTATTTGGCGTGTGGGAGGTCAAATTAGATTGCTTAAATAAACAACCGCAACCGCCCACCGCCGCACCAAAACTCTCAACTCCCCCGATACCTCAATAATAGATTGGATGGAGTCTCCGGTCCTTTTCCTGCCGTGTCGTCCGACCACAGCTAGAGAGGGCCTCCTCCGTCACGTTTCTTTGCAGTCCGTATCCACAGTCCTGCCGATGACGGTATTGCGGGGGGTCAGACGCCAATTCTTCCTTCCGGGAGCATGCACATCCGGGTAAAACCTGGAAACAGTTTCACTTTCCTGACGCCGACCAGATGTCAGAGAGGGTTCCGTGTGTGGATCGCGTGAAACCAACAACGATCACATATATCAAAATAACCAACTCCACCAGCTTCGATAATCCTGCTGACGCTTGCGAAGTTGGTACACGAACCAGTTTAAGGTGCAATTTTTCACTTATTTGCCCAGAGCGACAGCCATAACGTTTCGGCTCTCCTAGAGCCTTGTTCACATGACAGCGTTGTGCTCACAGAGCCACATATTTAAAGTGCTAGTGCTTAAAAAACCATTGGTTTCACACACGTTATAGTTAGGAATTAGCATTTAAAAAACCTTGCAAATTCACTTAAAAAACCATAGGTTTCACACATGTTATAGTTAGCTGGACATTTCACTTGTAAAAAAACATTGAAATTCCCCCGTTATAGTTAGTTCAGATAACTATAACTCGCGCGACCGCCACTCTATCACAAGGATGATGTCATCAGTGATGTCATGAGTGATGTCACTGACCATGTCATGAGTGATGTAATATGTGATGTCATCAACAGTGGATTGCGGGCGCGCGAGTTATAGTTATCTGAACTAACTAATACGGGGGAATTTCAATGGTTTTTTACGAGTGAAATGTCCAGCTAACTATAACATGTGTGAAACCTATGATTTTTTAAGTGTATATATATATATATATAATGTTTCACCTATCATATTAAAAACAACTCAGTGTAGACCCATAACCACCTACAGCAAGCAGGGCAATGCAAATAAATCTATTGTTAACACACAATGGCCTATTGTTCTCACCGATGCCACACTCAAACAAACACTACCTGACAGACCAACCTTGAACTTTCGTAAAGCATATTCCATGCTCAATGACCTAGTCAAAACTAGTCCAGATATTGATAAAAAAAAATTGCTGGTTATCACCAAAAAGAGGTTTCTACAAGTGTAGTTCTTGCTGTGCGTGCAAATTCGGAATAAATACTACCACATACACCACGGCTTTCTCCAATAGCAACATAGAACTTAAAGGCCACTATACCTGTAGATCCGGATATGCTGTATATGTGTTGCAGTGTAAATGTGGGTTGCGCTATATAGGTAGCACAAAATTACAGGTATATGTACGTATACTACAACATCTACGCACCATACTGAGTTCTGACCCAGCCTCGACACTTTAAATTGGAACATGATAACAATCTCAATTGTCTTCAATATTTTGTGATCGACACTGTCCCGGCCAACAAAAGAGGGAGCAATCGAGAAAAAAAGTTAAGACAATTAGAATCAAGATACATTGTTGAACTCGATACTAATCCCCCCAGGGTCTTAATTTAGGCGAAGATTTGCACAACTATCTTTAGTATACTTTAGTTTTATACAACCTAAAGAAAGAAAGGCGGACCCCGATACACATTCCAAAGCCTATTTCATGATAATCAACACTATGCCCTTGCCTGCTACCAATGACTGTATTAACAAAGATGATGCTTTTAATTAGAAACACTTTACTGTAAGGGGACCCTTGCAACTATGATAATGAGTCACAATATATCAATATTTTTTCTACATATTTTATCTTCTTCTTCTTCAGCTGCCAGTAGCACTTTATATTAATCTTAGCACTTCAGACACTAATACTTTTTGCACTTTTGCACTTATTTGCACTTATTTTCCACATCAGCACCGCACTTTGGAATAGCTCATAATATAATCGAGCACAATACTTGAAGCCAATGAGGCTAATATAAAATGTTTACCAACTATGTTTACATTGTAGTATGTGCACTGAATATTTATTGACATATTTATTGACTTTTTATCAGGTAATGTGGTTGTTATTCTTTTAAAATATCTATCATAGTTCTTTACAACTCATACAATAATCGCTTTTACGATCATTTACCATATAAAATAAGTGCATTTGTGCTTTTTACTTTCTATGTAAATGGAATTAATCAATATTTATTAATTATTATTTTATATGTTGACCAATGTGGCATACAGCTGATAATATTGACCAAGCAGTATTAGTAATGTTTTCAACTTATGTTAGAACCATTTAAACACTGTACAATCAACCACCTAAACCATAGTATGTCATCTATTTCCATTGAGCTGAAGTCAAAGTGTTATGTGATGATAGGTATCCAATAAATGTCATGTAACAACGTAACGCGATCATGTGATCAAGGCCACAGCGTTGGCCGAAACGCGTCATGATGGAATTTGCACCTAACTGAAAATAAATCGCTTCACTGGGAACAAAGCTATCGAAGTTGTCTGTATCTCTGTAAGTGCGTGAATGCACGTTGGAGTGGTAATTGGATATATATATATGTACTTAGGAGGTCTCGCGCCCTCACTGAAGCCTGCCACCCTTTGTGGCAGAGAGGATTGCAAACTGGTTTTGATTTAATATATATATATATATATATATATATATATATATATATATATATATATATATATATATATATATATATATATATATATGTATATGTATATATATATATATGTTTGCCAAAATTTGCTTCTTTCTGGATACCCAGGCCCATAGACAGCTGGTGCGTGATGCCGGCGAAGCCTCCGGCCGTAATAATCCCAAATTCGTAGAACAGATAACACGCACACTCAGGAGATAACGCCAAGTTACAGGTTTAATCGGTAACGGGTTTCGACAGCAACGGCTGTCTTGACCACACAATTCCCAATAAAGTTTTGAAACCATAAGTAGCCAAACAATTGACACAAAAGAAAGTTATTAGCAGCGTAAATGCTGATCCACTGTGACTAACATCGCGGCCATATTCGAATGGTGAAATATACCGGTCGTGTTGATAGTATTACAATATATGGTGTTCTGAACAAGAATATTCGAAGCATTCCACTGAATAATCATCTAAATAATCAAATATCAACAGGGATACGTTCTTATTCCCATATTTACATTATAATATATATTTGTTAGAGACGATAATGACATATAAACCTTGCAAGTGTAAATTATTGCACCAATAGTGGTTCATGATAGAAGGTTAAATATCATTACTTGTAAATGCCTGTTCGTCTTATGTGATATATTGACAAGAGACAAGTACTAATGTATATATCTAAATAGTGATAAACTGAATTGAATTCAATGCACCATAGTGGTTGCTCTTGTCATTTTTGGTATATCCTGTCAGGAAGTACATGTATCAGAACCATTAAAATCATGTTTGTATAACGACCTAACTTGCAGTGAGATTCTGATTAAAAAACACATCTAACAGATACTATATACTTTTCTATATTTTGAAAATTCATTAGTACACTTGATCATGAGACAATAATCAAACTTACAGTAGATGTGTATATACTACATGAGATCACAATAATCCATAGGTTTCACACACGTTATAGTTAGGAATTAGCATTTAAAAAACCTTGCAAATTCACTGAAAAAAACATAGGTTTCACACATGTTATAGTTAGCTGGACATTTTACTGATAAAAAACCAATGAAATTCCCCCGTTATAGTTACTGTAGGCAACTATAACTCACGCGACCGTAATCCTCTGCTGATGACATATGTGTCTTTATGAAAAAAAAATATTTGTAATATATGTATAGCTAAAATTTAATGGAAGAAGACATGGGCAAATAAGTGTCTAAATACAGTATTAGCATCAGCAGAGGATTACGGTCGCGTGAGTTATAGTTGCCTACAGTAAGTATAACGGGGGAATTTCATTGGTTTTTTATCAGTAAAATGTCCAGCTAACTATAACATGTGTGAAACCTATGGTTTTTTCAGTGAATATATATATGTATATGTGTGTGTGTGTGTGTGTGTGTGTGTATAGATACATATATATGTTATATATGTATATATTTTATGATTGAATCTTTTGTCTTTCACCACCGTGAACTAGTATGCTTCTTCCAATTGAGTAGACATGTTAGTACCAGTGACTTGGCGGCACACCATTGTGACATCACTTTCGATTAATAAGATGGTTAGGAGTATAGTTTCAAGAGATCCCTTGCATTAAAGGAGCTCAGACCCATTGTGACTGGAAAATATTCCCGAATATGTAAGATACAGCTGGTATATACAAGGATAAGGAGTTTAATCATCAATGAGAAGGTAGTTTTAAAAAAAATAAACATGAGGCTTAATGGTGGCTATACTAGCAAAAAGATGTAAGCCAGAGATAAAATATTAGCAATTTTTTTCCTAGATTTTTTTGTGGTCTTAAACATAAATAACAATTGCTAGAGGTGACAGGAGTGATACAGGGTGATTTAATTTGCTGTTATTCTATGGCTCCCAAAGGCATTATTAATAAAATTCACATTAAAGAAAATGTAAAGATTGTGATGCAAAATGTCCGGAATTTGCAATTGAGTTTGTGTGAGCTAAATAAGGAAAAGCTGAGATATTACATAAGGAGTGAATGTTAAAACCACTGAGGACATTTCAATAGGTAACTCCTACTGTTGGAGTAGTACAATGCAGCAGATTCAGTTGGATGTGTGTTGACCTAAAACAGCTTAATAATATTATATGGATTGACTGATGCCTCTTCATAGGTCTTAGAGAACTGGGGTTTACTTCATTTTTTCCTACTTAGACCTCTCTTAAACTAGTCTTTGGGGATTGGAAAATCCCAAATCTCATTGATGTGATATGTTAAATCTATTAAAAGAAACTTCTAAATTCTACAGAATGTTTTAGGATGGTATTTGCCACTAATGTTGTTTTTTAAGATAATATTCCTACAAATGAGGAGTCCAGTAGACACAATATTGGAGATTTAGAAACATTCTGGTGATATTTAAGAAGTGAGATCTGCCTGTTGGAAGGAAAACATTCAAGATTAGTGTATTCATCATAATCTGATGACTAACGAGATATTACATGTTGGGATTAGATGAAAGAAAGCATTGGTTTAAGTAAGATACCTTAAAGAATCACTACTTCGCATCCTCATACACATGGCCAAGCTGCACTGTTAACAAAGAAACCAGACAACAAATGTTGTTAAAACGTTGCCTCAAGGGCCCTCAGGTTCATGTATGGACAATGTGACATTGGATGATAAGGAAGCTTTTCCCTATTGTTGGGGGATGGAGATATCCAATATAGGTTTGTGGTTAGCACTACTGTGTAAAGCACTCAGACAACCAAGGGCCTAGTCTTTGCTATCCAGAAATAAATAAATAAAAGGAGATCATATTCATTTTTTACATTTTTGCCAACTGTGCTTAGAACATGAAGCACTGTTTTAAAGTTCTTATAAAGCAGTCATGTTTTATTTTCTTCATAACCTTTAATCCATACATCTAATTTTCTTCATATAAAGACAAATTTAATTTAATTGAATTCATTTTTTAATAAACTACTTTAGCTTGGCAGAGTCTTCTTTCACAAATGCAAACATATCAAAAGGAAAAAACAGGAATGGACATTGAAAACATAATGTCACAGAACGAAAAATAGGTAAGGCCAAAGATAGATAAGACAATTAAATGCATGTAAGATTTCCTGTGGAGAGGTGTGGGGCAGCACCCATGGCAGCTGACTTTTGAGCACAGGGTTCTCGGTTCGATCGCCAGCGGCATCTCAGCTCAGGACCATGTGATTCTGGGCAATAGCTCACTTAATTTCCATGATGGCCCCCAGCACCTTGAGACCCGTAAGGGTGAGTAGTTTGCACTTTACAAATACATTTTTACATTTACAAACCAGTCATTGGTCATCAACACAACTCAGGAAGAATTTTGGGTGTATGCATTTTCTATCTCAACAAGGTAATTTTGAGCCTGTGTATCCTCTTTATCAGGTGGATGCTTAATATGCCCGTTTTCTGTTACCAGCAACTCTGATGGCTAGTAGACCTGGGCAGCGAACTTCGCTCCGTTCGTGGAGTTTGCAGAGTTTTTCCCATGCCGCACTTTGCGGAGCTCATGGTGTTCCAAAAAACTCTGCTCTGCGGAGGGAGTTTTTTCCTTGCTTGCGCTCACCAATGGTAAGTTGGCGAGTGAGGAAAACCCAATGCTAGACCACTTCCCTGTGAGATTTCTCAATGCCGGCAGTGGTGAATGGTCTCTACAGCTCACGTTGAGAAACCGTCTGTTTGTGTTGAGAAAGCTGCTGCTCGAGTCGAACTTTGACTCGAGCTGCAGAAAGAAGTAGCTCACTCTTGTACTGTGCGAGATGCAGTTCGCGCTGATTTTACAGTGCGGGACAAACACCCAACACTAAAAATCAGTGCAAATGGTGTGAGGTAACTCGCTGCACTCCGCATAGCTTGGCGAAGTTTTTTTGTCAGTTTGCGGAGTTCAGCTACTCTGCCCAGGCTTAGTATTATCAGAGTAGAAGGATGAAGGGAAAGGGTTGGGGAGAAAGGGAGAGGGAGATCTGAAAACATAAAGGGGACAAGTTAGATAATTTCTAACATAATGTGATTCTTCCCTTAAACGTTCCTTCCCTAATAATCACATGCTGATAAAAGAAAAGTATTTTCATGTGTATGTGACTTTGCTCTTCTGTCTTTGAGGGAATGAGAATTAAAAGATAACAAACTGGCATTAACTAGCGTTCAAAATGCCTTTACACAACACTCAC
This sequence comes from Triturus cristatus, assembly GCF_964204655.1. Taxonomy (NCBI): domain Eukaryota; kingdom Metazoa; phylum Chordata; class Amphibia; order Caudata; family Salamandridae; genus Triturus; species Triturus cristatus. The sequence goes on along the minus strand of NC_140592.1, from coordinate 874,033,417 downwards.
ATATATATGTGTATGTGTGGGGACATGTATATATATCTATATTTATACACATATGATATGTTTATATATATGTATATATGTGTGTGTTTATAAACATATATATATCTATATATATGTTTTCCAAGAGTTCCCCAGATGCGGGACCGCACTCCGTATTAGGTTGGAAACATTCCTTTATTCTTTGAGACATGTGGCTTTCCCTCCCCGTATCTCGTCCCTGGCCTGACGCGTTTCAAAGCGTTCTTAGCTTCTCATCAGAGGCCCATGCAGCAGGTTTAATTCACAGCGTTGCCACACCCCCTCCACACGTCTTCATTAATTGATAGGCTTCCGGTGTGCCCTCACAATGGATGACTGTGGCTGATGCACGCTGGGGAGTGTAGTTTATTACGCCAATTCATACCCTCCAGTGGGTTACCCTGCTGCACTCAATGAAAGACAACAGTGTTCGCAGCCCTCTGGTGGGCTTCAGAAGAGAACTCCACATGTCTGCTTGATTCACCCAATACGCCCATGCAAACGTGAGTATTCACTTGCGGGTCCATCATTAATTCTATTTGGTGCGTCGTCCTTGCGGCCTGGAAGCGCCGCGTATACTTGTTTTCCAAGAGTTCCCCAGATGCGGGACCACACTCCGTATTAGGTTGGAAACATTCCTTTATTCTTTGAGACATGTGGCTTTCCCTCCCCGTATCTCGTCCCTGGCCTGACGCGTTTCAAAACGTTCTTAGCTTCTCATCAGAGGCCCATGCAGCAGGTTTAATTCACAGCATTGCCACACCCCCTCCACACGTCTTCATTAATTGATAGGCTTCCGGTGTGCCCTCACAATGGATGACTGTGGCTGATGCACGCTGGTGAGTGTAGTTTATTACGCCGATTCATACCCTCCAGTGGGTTACCCTGCCGCACTCAATGAAGGACAACAGTGTTCGCAGTCCTCTGGTGGGCTTCAGAAGAGAACTCCACATGTCTGCTTGATTCACCCAATACGCCCATGCAAACATGAGTATTCACTTGCAGGTCCATCATTAATTCGATTTGGTGCGTCGTCCCTGCGGCCTTGAAGTGCCGCGTATACTTGTTTTCCAAGAGTTCCCCAGATGCGGGACCGCACTCCGTATTAGGTTGGAAACATTCCTTTATTCTTTGAGACATGTGGCTTTCCCTCCCCGTATCTCGTCCCTGGCCTGACGCGTTTCAAAGCGTTCTTAGCTTCTCATCAAAGGCCCATGCAGCAGGTTTAATTCACAGCATTGCCACACCCCCTCCACACGTCTTCATTAATTGATAGGCTTCCGGTGTGCCCTCACAATGGATGACTGTGGCTGATGCACCCTGGGGAGTGTAGTTTATTACGCGATGTTACTGAACCTTTCATGAATGATGTAATATGTGACGTCATGAGCAGTGCATTGTGGGTGTGCGAGTTATAGTTAGCTAAAGTAACTATAACGGTGGAATTTCTCTGGTTTTGTACGAGTGAAATGTCCAGCTAACTATAACGTCCCTGAAACCTATGGTTTTTTCAGTGAATTTCTAAGGTTTTTTAAATGCTAATTTCTTACTATAACGTCTGTAAAACCTATGTTTTTTTCAGTGAATTTCAAAGGTTTTTTAAATGCTAATTTCTAACTACAATGTCCCTGAAACCTATATTATTCTTAAGTAAATTTTAAAAAGATGTGCACATTTTTGTTGTCAAAAACTAACTGAACAGTAGTCTGATATAAGTTATAATCTAACAATGTTTAAAACTTAATTAGCACTAATTAAAATGTAAGTGTAGAAAAACTGTGATGCAGCAGCTATGATACCTGACTTCGAACAACAGTGTTCACAGTTCGATTCCCGGCTCCGGTCGCACGTTAGCCCACCACTATGTCACTGTGGGCAATACCTTGCTTAATCTTCCCGATGACCCCGAGCGCTGGGACTCCTCTCTGGAGGTAGCTGTACGCTTTACAAATCCTGTCATTTTTTTAATTTATAACCATAGAAAGGACAAATATTAGCACGTATTTTATTTTTCTTCTATTCTGAACAATATTTTTTATGTCTTCTATTTAGAATTACGGCAATTAGTAGATGTTTTTAGTCATGAGAAAGGAAATGACATGGTTTGCCGGGTAACTGTTTTTAATCTCTCCAACGTTATACATATACGTGCGAGGATCGAAATCGAAACCTTTACAGCTTCACATTTCTTAACTTTTCCCAACATGTGCACAAGTTAAACAGTAAAAACGTGAGCACGAGTCAACTGTAAAACGTGACAGCCAAATGGGTAGAGCCGCATGTTCCTTCCATAGGCTACTGAATAACCAAAAAGTATATAAACCACACCCGTTGCTCGATTAGTTTATTTTTTGCGAGTTATTTACGCGTGTCCATTCTGTGATGCAGGTTCCGTTTTCTAGCATCGGATTCTACTTTTGCGGAGTTGTAAGTTGTTTGAATATGGCATTGTAGATACTTTTAATACGTAGCTATTTGTGAATATTTGTGAATATTTAAAGATTTGTATTTACAAAAAAGTGTTATTGGTTGTTTTTGCCATTTATATGTAACGTCAGCAGCTTGTATTCAGAAACAGACAGAATAGAGGATACACTGTTCCTTTACTGGCTCCTTTGAGCTCATATAGTGTGATTTTCTATATTATAATAGTGACACTTTACTTGACTACAGACGTGTTGGTGACCCGTGGGCGCCAAAACTCAAGATTTATATGTAACGTCAGCAGCTTCTCGTTCTAACTTTGTTTCCCCCCGGGAAAATATAGTGTGAGTATGTATATTCTAATATTCACAGTCATTTTGATCTCAGAAGGCTTCATGACCAGTCGGCGTGACGACGAAAGATTTCGAAGTCCCGGAGAAAAGAAGCTTTGAACATATTCACAGCTGGAAAATATTTTGGTATTCTCCTCCTTATAGCATATATTGGAATAGTAGTGTATATTATACTATTATCCTATATATTCTTAAAGGAGTACCTGATCTATCAGCGGAGCAGTCAGCGACCTCTAAGCACTATGACAAAACTTTCCCGCGTTATACAGAATAGAAATTGTAAACAAATTTGTTTTTTTTGTAGGGACCCTTATTCTTCTTCTCCTGTGAAATTCTATAAACTCACCCTGTATATTCATATACTGTGTGTTTATAGTACTTCAAAGGGTTTGGACATCTATCTGCGTGACAAATTTACAATACATACTATAGTTATTTCCGTAGATAACTTAGTACCCCACAGTTTGTTACAAGGATAATGTTTCATAAAAAAGTAGTTGCAAAAAAAAAAATTGTATACATGGTGCTTCATGTAATGTTTTGATGAAGCGTACATTTCTATGTAATATCACGTCATTTGTGTTTAACAGTTTTTTACTGGTGATTGTTGTTGTGACCTCAGATAATGTAGTGTTTCTTGTAGCAATTCTTTTCTACTTTATCTAAAAGTAACTGATGCCCTTGTATATTAACAAAAATATGGGGCAACACTTTTACAAACTGTAGCCGACAAAAAAAGGGAGGGTGTGCCCACACTTAAGGGATATTTTATGAATTGCGTTTTTATTTGTCACTCCTATATATACAGCTTCACTTTCCTAAGAAGGTATATTAGTGATTGCTTAATAAAAACAATTCCAAACTTAGACTGAAATTTTGGCAGCGCAACCACACCTCCTCGTCAGAAATGTAAACACCACATTCTAAGTAAATAGTGCTTCTGGGAAGTATCCCACCCGCAGACTTAATAAAGAGAAGTCCGCATCACACTCTGTTATTTTCCCACCTTGACTTGTAAGGCCCACGCAAATTATATAAATGGCCCTTAAAATATGTAAAAAGCAATTTTTCCCTTTACAGTCCCTATAAACCACCTTGCGAGCACTGTACAGAGTTAATAGTGTTCCTACCCTCCCCTACTTTTTTTTCCCGTACACCTTTGAACTGCGTCACAAAATGGCTGACAACAGTGAACCGTTCCCAGCCAATAAGGAGCAATCTTGTACTCGTAACACTTTACCCAATAAAATGTCCATGGAGTTCCGCAGAGGAGAAGGGAATGGCTGCCAACACTTCTACTTTTAATGCTTCACAGCCAATGAACATTAAGCTTAGGAATGTACTGCTTAGAACACGGCACCCAATCAGATGTCCCTGATGCTCCGTGGAGGGGGAGGAAATGGCTGCCAACACTTCTACTTTCAATGTTTCGCACGCCAATTAATATTAAGCTTGGGAAGCTCCTGCTTGGAACACGTTACCCAATCAGATGTCCCTGATACTCCGCGGAGGGGGAGGGAATGACTGACAAAACTTCTACTTTCAATGGTTTACAGTCAATGAACATTACGTTTGGGAAGGTCCTGCTTAGAACACGTCACCCAATCAGATGTCCCTGATGCTCCGCGGAGGGGGAGGTAATGGCTGCCAACACTTCTACTTTCAATGGTTCGCAGCCAATAAACATTAAGCTTGGGAAGCTCCTGCTTGGAACATGTCAGCCAACCAGATATCCCTGCTATTCCGCGGACGGGGAGGAAATGGCTGGTAACACTTCTACTTTCAATGGTTCGCAGCCAATGAACATTAAGCTTGGGAAGGTCCTGCTTGGAACACGTCAGCCAATCAGATGTCCCTGCTACTCCGCGGAAGGGGAGGAAATGGCTGACAACACTTCTACTTTCAATGGTCCCACATAATATTACATTTCGTCTAAGAAAGTGACACTGTCTGTGATAAAAGTGAACACCGCCTTATAAGTAAACATTACTGTGCATTATATTCACTGTACAGACTGCTTAAACTAAGACCACACTGTTCCTACAATACCCTATTATACAATTATTCTCTTTTTTTCCGCACCGCACATTCACACTACCTGTGTGCGCACCGTTACACAGCCTACTGAACATTTCCGCAATACCGCACATTCACACTACCTGTGTGCACCCTACACCCTGCTGGCCGCAATACAGCGCATTGTTTCCCGATGGGATTTCCAGAGCCTACGCAACCTTGCCGCAATACCACGCACCGTTGTTCTGCGGACGTAATTTCCATGGCCTACGCAACATTCAGACTCCCTGCCTCTGCACTAAACTAAGACCACAGTGTTCCTACTATACCCTCTTATACAATTATTCTCTTTTTTCCGCCCTACGCCTTTCAAATCAGTCACAAAATGGCTGCCAACACTTCCTAGTTTCAACAGTTTGCAGCCAATCAGCCGCACGCTCGTGCTCGTAACGCCTCAGCCAATCAGATGTCAGAATTCTCAAATATCGATATCTGTAAATGTTGATATTTCTCTAAAACTACTGAATGGATTTACCCCATTTCAACAAAAGCGTGCTTTCTGGACCAAGACCTTTCTCTCTGCCAAATTTGGCGTAATTCAGTTCAGCAGTTTGACCTGTAGCCTTGTCTAAAGTTTCCAATTGAAATTGCATTGAGAAAACACGTTTTGGGACCCCCCTTTTTTCTCAGCCCCCCTGACGAATTACCCCCAAACTTACAAGATAGGAGCTGATCGAAAAAGAGAAACATTTTGGAAAATTTCGTAAAGATTCGTCAAACGACGCCAAAGTTATTAGCAAATCAAAAAATGCTTTTCCTATGGAATCATGGTTCTAACTATAACTATCTACTGGCGACCGCCAGTAGATTATATATATATATATCATCATAGTTATGTGACCTTGCAATGCACACTCTACAGGCTCAATCACAAATAAGTCCATAAATCTCATCACATCTCAATTAACAAGCGCTGTTCCTCTCAGTGCGAGTACAAAGTTAAAAGGACAAGTTAGCAAAAGTGAACAACTAAGGAACAAAGGATGTAACATCACAAAAACATTACCACTTGCTGTCCTCAATTATTTAATAGTGCCTGTCCTTAACCAAAAATCAGGAAGAATTCATAAAGATGCCTACATATATTGCTGAAGGTCTGGAAGGTCTGGAAGGTCTGGAATCCTAAATACTAAGCACTGTGGTATTGAACAAAGCACCCGTCCCACACTCAGAACTCTGGGAATTGTAGTCCTTCAATTCCCTGAGTAAATGTGTGCATTTGAATTGATATCATTACTTCCACGGACAAGAGGGCCCTTTGTTACATATGACCCTTTCCACCCCTACTACTTGCAGGCAGTGCTTTATGCTACACATCACCATCCAGTGTTCTGAAGCTCCAACAACGTAATATGCACATTTTGCCACCCCATTGCCTCAACGTCATTTTTGAGGTGGAGAAAGACCCAGTGAAAGCTTTTCTCAGACCAGACCACCTTGAATGGGTTGTGCTAGAAGGGTGACGTTGATGAAAGTGTCTAATGTTGAATACATTGTGTAGAATATATTGCAGAGGCTGGCACACAGGATTCCTCCTCTGGGTCATTACGGGACAGTGACACTAGGTACAATCAATATCTTTTCATTTGAATTTGGGTGTCTCATGTTTAAGGATATGTGGAGAGCAATTTGAAATTGACGCTGCTGGTTTCAGTACACAGTACACAGGTATGAAATGCTGGATGTATTTTAAAATACATGGGTAGTTGCTTCTTATTTGTTACAGATTGACCTGTTTGTCAACAGTTTAAGATCTTATAACATTAGAATGGAATATTCTGTGTTGTTTAAACTTCAAATTCCTGGTGGATAACCATACCTTTTCCCCTGAGTGGTACGCAGTGCCTGCACTATAGAGTTTGTCAGCTTGATTTTGGTACTCTGCTTGATAGATCTAAATTATTGAGGACTTTAATCACAGTCCTTTTTATGAGTTTGATTCTAAGCTGCACTAAAAGTACCACTGAAGGTCTGAGATCAGCCAATGACCAAAAACATGGATAAAAACAATATGTGCTGTAAAGTCGGGCTTAACACATGGATTGATGTGGTGCATTGATGTAAGCTATTTCTGTGAGCCAAGCAGAGTCCATCTATCTGATTGAGGATTGTGACAGGTGGATACAGCTGATGTTACACATGTTGCATTACCCTATTCGTGCCAAAATTGTGATTTAAGTACAGTGCCTCAATAAGAAAAAATAACAACCAATAACGCCAATCTGAATGCAACAATAACAAAGAACCAATTATGTTGCTGAAGGCATGTTTACACAAGCAACAAAGGGGCATATTCACAAGGAGCTATCGCCAAATTAACGGCACTTTATCGCAGCCAAAGTCGTGATAAATTTATCTTCCCATTCACAAGCTGGTGCTAACAGCCCACAGAACCAGTTTACCCGCGATAGCAGCCACTAAAAACATTGCCACAGAGGCCCCCCGCAACTATCGCTAATGAGATGCAGAGTGGGCATTCCCGTGCCAAAAGCCGCGAAAACATCACACCTCAGCATTCTCAACGATCAGCCAGATCTGCGATAAAAACACAAAACAGGCGATAAGGTGCGTTAGCACCAGGAAATCTACACCTGCTCTGACCTGGTGTAAAGTCAAAAGACAGCCTGCACCACAAAAGGGAGCACAGCCCAGGGCCACATCGGAAAGACAACAGATGCCATTTAGCCACCCATCATGCGTCCCGGACACCCAAGAGGGCCACAACACCCACTGCCACCGCCCCCAGGACCACCCCTTCCTCTCACCCCCCGACCAAAGACATGCCACATCAGCTACACCTAAACATGTCCCAAAATATCCACCTGACATCGCACAATCACAACTGGTGACATGCAGTAGTCGACACAGAAATGAGAAGCACACATTCACTTTCGAAGCAACAAATGAAACTTTATTAAAATTAACACTGAAATTAAATGAAGACACATGTCCCCTCGGGACAATCCGCAGGTCCCAGCCTGCAAGACAAAAAACATGATGAGAAGGTGTGTCCTGCGCACATCAAAGGACAGAGAGAGCAAAGGAGAGAGAGAAGAAGAGAGGGAGAGTGAGAGGGAGAGAAGAAAAGAGAGAGAGAGAGAGAGAAGAAGAGAGGGAGAGAGAGAGAGTGAAGAAGAGAGGGAGAGAGAGAGAGAATAGAGAGAGAGAGAGAGAGAGAGAGTGCTGCCCCTGCGCACCTAGGCCACACTGCTCACCTGCTGCCACCAGTGTGTCTCCAACCACGTGCCGGTATGTATCTCAGTTCACCAGGTCACACATCTGAGTCAGAGCCATCAGCTGAAACAGAGTCCAGATACATGACTGGCACAGTACACACACCTGCACAAGACAACATCGCCTGACCACCCATGCACACCCAGGCAGAGGCACCCCAACCCCTCCCGCTGCCCATCGGAGCATGCCCGGCAATGCACACCCAGGCCTCACTGCTCACCTTCCGCCACCGGCGCGTAGACAGGAGGTCCCCCCACCACATGCTGCTGCAAGCCACAAGCCTGGGGCCCACAGACACGGCACCCTCCACACCATGCAGCCACACTCCGCAGGCCACCAGGTCTCACGTTTGGTGCTGGGTCTTGATTACTCCATGGCAGAGGACATACCAGTGCACCCGGCACCATCGCTGGCTGCACACCCGCTCAGCCCAATGGGTGCCACTAACTCTGGGATCCCGGAAGTGACACCACATGGCGTTAGGCCTGCACTGCCCAGTGGCTCTGGCCTACACTGCGGTCCAGCAGGGCACACTAAACCTGAGCTGTCTGGACCGCAGGGGACGGGGCATCATCGCAGGCTGCACACCCGCTCAGCAGCTTAAGGTGCCACTGAATCAGTGCACCCAAAGTCACCGGCCCGTGGCAGGTTGCCTGTGCTGTCCGCAAGGCCTCGGATGCAACTATCCCTGTGCAACCCCACCCTGCGCCACGTGGCGGCAAGCCTGTGCCGTCCACCAGGCCTTGGATGCCACTAACCCTGTGCAACCCCAGTCTGCACCACGTGGCGGTAGGCCCGTGCCATCTGCAGGCCTCAGATGTCACCAACCCTGTGCGCAACAACTCATGGGCCCTTTATAAATGAGAGCGAGAAAGCAAAAGACACAATTGATGGACAGAATGCAGAACAAATCAAAACATTCATCCCCAGTCAAGAGATCTGGGTTAAATCCATCATTCTTTTGCTCACCATGCCACCCCAGTTTAGACCTGGCCATATGCAAATCAGTCTTGACCCTGTGCCTCATGGGAACAGTCCAGCCCGAACTGCCAAGCCAGGTCCTCCCTGGACCAGAAATCCTAGGACCGATTTCGGGGTTTCACCCCTCTTCAGCCAGAATAGCTTGATTCCAGTGCCACAGTGAGCCCAGGACCCACGTCTGGGCAAGTTGGCAGGGTATGCCCAGACGTGGGTCCCTTGCTCACTTTGGCACAGGATTCAAGATGCAATGTCACACCTTCTGAGTCGCATCCTACAGGATGAACATCATTGACGCAAGGGAAGGCACTGTCCCATCATTCATCCGCACATCCATACCTGAATGATGTAAGACATGACACAGCAGTGCGTCACTGGATGTTTATTTGCACATCCAGTGCAGTCATGCAGCTGGAGCAGTACAGGGCAATGCCGAGCACACTACACAATATGGGCCCGTGGAGGGCCAGCCAGAGTCCATCCGGGGATGACATGTACTGCGGAAGAGGAAGGGTACAGTCCGCAGTCTGTCCGCCGTGTCATTGGTCATCGAACAGGATGTGGCAGTCCATGTCGCTTTCCAAGGTGAGTGCATCAGAGTGTATCAGGGGTCAGTGGAAGGTCATGAGGCCATGTGCGGCACCAAGCAGAAACAGGCCAGGTGGCGGAAATGAATGCTAGTGCCTCCTGATCACAAACCCATCCATGTCCTCATCCCCGGGTGTGTGCTCTGCCCCACCTGTGGGTGTTGCAGTACCGGCTGCGGCATTGTGTGCCACTGACACATCAGGGGCCGGAGGGGGATTGTCGGCAGCACTGTGTGCCACTGACACATCAGATGCCTAAGTGGATACACCTGCCGCACTGGGAGGCACTGACACACCAGGAGGCTGGGATGTGAATGGTGTGGGGACAGCAGCATTCATCAGCGCCACGCCTTGTGGCAGCAATGCCATGATGGAGGTCTGCAGGGCATGATAGATCCCAGCTACATTTCGATGATGTGCAGCGGTGGCTGCCATCCTTTCCGCCTCCATCAGCACCATGTCCTCCATGAGCTTTCGCATGTGTGCCAGCTCATGGCTGGCATCGCTGGAGCCACTCTGAGTGGACAGCTGTTCTTCTCCCCGCATCATGACTCCAGCAATGTCAGTCAGGGCTCATTGGAGACCATGGGGCGGACATAGACACACAAGGATGGCGTCCAGATAGGCAGCCATGAGTTCGAACCCCACCCACACCTGCTCAGCTGTCTACCTCTGGCCCTCCAGCACACGGCGTTGGAAGGCCATTTGTTGTTCCTGGGGGACTTGGGAGGGGGCTGTGGGTGCCTCCTGCTGGGTGATTTGGGTGGTGGGTGGGGTCTCATCGATGTAGCTGGGCTGCCCTGATCCTGGGGGTGAGTCGCGGATGAGGTCAATGATGTCTAGGAGGGCTTGTGCGTCAATGCTGGTGTTGTCCTCCTCGTCATCAGTGAAGAGTGGCTGGGACTGCTCTGTAGGGGGTGTTGACGGTGGCCCTGCAATGTGAAGGGGAGATGGTGTATTGCAATGTGTCCACATGTATGTAGCCGCATGGTACAGATTGAAATTCAGACAGCATGGCATTGTACATTGTGACAGTCTGCGGGTCTGGGCGAGGAGCCAGGGTCATTGTGGGTGTGTACTGTGCCCTGCTTGATTGTGCATGTTTTCCTTCATGGCCATCTCCACCGTCCCCGAGTACCTGGTGGTCACTCACCCTGTTGCGATTGTGTTGTGTCCTGTTGAGCAGTGTCCGGTCCCCTGACTCCAGCCACAGTATTCACACTGATGACTGTTGACACCAGCTCCTCCATGTCATCCAGCACGAGCTGTGGCGCTGGGCCCCCACCTCCGGTCTGCGTTGCTGCCTTCTGGTTGGCGGAGAGTTTCTCCTTGGTCATCCACTTGATGTCATTCCATTGCCTCTTGACCTCGTCCATTGTCCGCTTGTGCTCTCCAACAGCATTCACCTTGTCGATGATGTCCCGCCATATTCCAGTTTTGGTGCCCAATGACACGTTGGAGGTGACGAAGAGTTGTTGATGGTGTTCCATCACCTCCGTGACTTTGATCCTGTTCGCCTGCGGACTGAACTTCGTCTTCCTCGTCTTCTTGTCCTTGCCCTTCCCTGTCCCCGAGGTCCCAGGCTGGTCATCAGGGGGGCTTGTGGGGTTGCGCTCGTCCTCTGCACCTGCTCCTGCTGCCTCCATGGTGCTTGGGTGTAGCTCAGTTTGTGTGTGGGTGTTTTTTCTACTTTTATGGTGATTTTTTCAGCCTGCCAGGTGTGTGTTGCAGGCGTTGCTTATCGCTGATTTCCTCATCATGCTTTAGCCCATCGCATGTTTTTTGGTGTTGTGGTTTGTGGTCTAATCTCCGTCGTGGTGGTTGTATCGCGGACATTGTCCGCGGTTTCGGCAGACTATCGCTTGCTACTGCTTTGTTGTGAATTCCACGTTGTCACTGGGTTATTTTCCCGCGATAGGCTGCGATATTGAAAGATGCGTTATGCTACTCTTGCTGTAGTTATCACACGTTCTTGTGAGTATACCCCAAAGTGGACTGATTTTGTTAGACTGTACATCACCACCAAGATGGTGTTCATTCCTTTGTCAAGTGGAAATGCAACTATAAAATCAAGTAGGATGTGTTACAGGGAGTTGGTAGGGGGTAAAAAGGACATTGGTTCTGCTACAACCTGCCTTGGCTTTTATCCGAGTGTCACAATGCTTTTCAGCAACTTCTATGCCTACTCCTAAAGAGGGATACCAAAGATGTCTAATGATCAATGTTTTTTTTTCTACTCCCAGGTGCAGGGCCGTCTCTTCTTCATGCGAGGTATGTGAAGTGTCACCCAGCCCCCTCCCTCCAAAAAAATTATCTTGTGTCTAGTTGTCTCAGCTGGCAGTTTAAACATGTGCTCATCTTGACTGTTCATGTTACCAATGTAATTATGCCTCTGTAGTGTTTTCCAAGTATTGTGAATTAAGTGAACTTGCCATACATCCCAGTATCTTATTCATTATTTGAAGTTAAACAAAACTGTTTCTAGCTAAGATTGCTGAAAAGTTACTAAAAGAAGCACAGCGATCTGGCTCAAAACAGTGACAGGCACATTCATTTAACCTTTAATTTACTTATTGCTGTATTTAGGAGTGAAGGTAGAACTAATGAAGAGACATTGGAGCCTAGACAGCATTAATGTTTCCTGAGCATGGGCGTGGAGGCGAGAGCAAGAAGGACTTTTGTCTGCATTGTAAAATGCATCTTTACAGTTCAAACGTATTTTAAACAGTTAGGGTATAATGAATCCTTGTTTGTCATGAAAATGTGTTGTTTCATTATTCGTGTTACACCAGAAACACTGTTGCAGTCTTATGTCTTAAATCTTGCAGTGCCTGCTAGAAAGGCACTTACTTTTCACTACATAATGTAAAATAGTATTCTGTAGTGCTCTTTCTGAATGGAAGAATGTGTTTTTCAAGGCCCAAGAGTAGATGTAGTGTTCTGCAACATACTTGAGATGCATAGAACACAAGAGGCCTACCTTTTATTCTAAGAAGCTTTCATAAGTACAAATACTGAATGCGCTCATCAGAAAACAACCAGTGATGTGCACAACTTTTGAAACTCACTCTATTTTTCTGTTGCAGTAAGAAATGACTTTCTTAATGAAATAGTGTTTGAGCTTTTCATGCAAGGCAAAATCATTATTTGCAACTGAAAAACATTTTAAATCGGGTCTGCAGAATACGTATAATGTAAGAAACCTTAGAATTTGCAATGCAGTTGGGATCCATTTGGTGTCAACATGTATGAAAATATCAAAATTGAAAGATCATGCAGACGAAGACTGTGCTGCAAAATTCCTCCAAATTGTTATTTTCTTGCCATATAGCATAGTCAACCCAGTAGCATAATTTAGTGCTCCCCTATTGAATAATTCCAGAGGCCGTAACTAAATGGCTATTTTGACTGGTTTGAATGATGGACATTCAGACTGCTATCTATTCAGCCACCTTTTCAACTTCTCATGCAAGGTCCCAATATAAGGCCCATTCTGATTGGCCACTGGAAGCCTACAGAAGGATTATGGGTAGGCAAGCAAGACATCACTAAAACAATTCTGTACTGAGAGTGAGGAATGTCAATGATATTTAATTTTAGTGCCTGTGATGTAATGTATCTCTTCGGGTCTTGTGCGGGAAGTAAGAGGACATAAGGTCAGTAGTGTACCATCGAACACTCTCCCAGGAATGGGCTATCTCTTTAGCATACTTGTTAACTGAAATGTAGGTACCAGCTGAGCCACTACAAAGTTCAGGTGGCCCTTAATTCGACCATAAATGACCAGTCACCTCTCTGTGATTTGGAAGAATGTCCATCATGTTAATGTCAAACTGGGTACAGACCTAGGACGCCATGAGAAAAGGAACAACTCACTGTGTGCCCAGTGAGATTCAATTTTTCAACCTTCAGCTCTCTAGGTTTCCACCACGGCACCGACACTGTTTGGACTCTCTTTGATTCAAGAATTAAAGCTGTTCTTTGGGTCTTATATTGCACTTTATCAAAATGTACATTCTTGCCACAATAAAGGCACACACGCCGTTCTTATGACATTTGTCAGACTATTCCTTGTATCATCCAACAAGCGAGGGTTATTAGGCCCTTAACCGTGGGGACTTGAGGTCATTTGTCTATGATGTCCCATGGTCAGTTCTACTATGGCTTCGCTAAGTGGAGTAAGTCAACCCTTTCAGCACTTTACTCACAGTTGCACTGATGGCGAGCAGTCATAGGCCTCTCAGGGAGGTAGTATGTGGATGCTTGAGCTCAGCACCCAACAAACACACATTAGCGTTGTAGAAAATTGTCTACCCAAATCCTTTACCATCAAGAAGAAAAAAAGTTTGAATGCACCCTAGATTTTAATACTAAACACACACACACATGAACAAGATGCTTTACTTAGTGTTTCAGGTTGTCTGCCCCATTTCACACTATTGGTCCAGGTATCTCCTTATAGTCCAGGGGATGACCCCTCTAATAGAATTTCAAGTGTGAATTAATTTGAATGCAGACTATCCTCCTACACTAATATATGCACAGTTTCTGTCACAGTCCACTTTATCTCACCAAGAAAGATTTTTCAGACCATGTTTTGGTTGGTGTAATCAGTTGGCTTACTGGCTCCTCCTCATCTCACCCACTCTACCACTACTGCAAGAGTGTGAGCTGGCAGTGCTTGTCAGGGCCCATTAGACAATTGGGTCTCCCACAATTCAAATTCCCCACTTCCTCTGATAATAGGGATGGCTTTTTGCAGGTATATAAACTTTTCTAGAAGACGACTCTGGATCACACACAGACTGGGTATGCAGGTGCTCAAAGATTGGTGCAGCCCTCTTTGGGGCAATTACATCCAGGATGGTGCAGCCATGCCCAGGCCAGTCTTATGATGGTGCCTCCATGCTCATGCCATTCTTGGTTGAATAGCAAGGTCCACCAAAGACCTCACTCTCTGCCACATGTGGCTCAGGTCACACCATTGTTTCATTTTAGTCACAGTGCCTCAAGTGATGCAGCAAATTCTTTGTTGGTTCATCTTATCTTCTGGCACAGCAGCTAGTTCAAGCCACAACTTCTCTTCTGGCAAAGTGACTCAGGTCACACCATGCAGATCAAAGCCTTGACTGGGCTTTGATGGTCTTTGTTAGCTCTGCACAGTTACCAGGAATTGAAGGGGAGTAATTGCTGACCAACAACACTTGGCCATGCAAATCTTTGTCTGTCAAATACTGTCAAGTTGACAGAGAATACAAAACAGTTTGGAGTTCTTGAAGAGATGATCCGAGACAAGCAGTTAAACTGCAGTTACCAAATCCTTCCTAGTAGTGCTGACAAAAGCTAAAGTTGAAGAGCACAAATACATTAGTGGGGACAGAGGAATGGGACAAGAGACAAAAATAGATATTCTATGGACTCAGATTTATTCTAAGAATCTACTTCAGACCCATACAAGCCATTCATCTTTGTGATTAGACCTAGTGATTGTCATACAGCATTGTTAGGTGCTTCCCTCACTTCATGAATTTATATATTCCCTTTTGGTTCTTAGTTTGCCTAATTACTCAGCTAAGAATATTGTTGTTCATTAAACAAGACTCAGTATGCATGTAGTGAAAGAAAAGAATACAATCAGTAAACTCAGCAAAAGTTGTGTAAATAACATAACCGAAACGTAGACGCATCAACCGATTTTTCTATTTTGCAGAAGGGATTTTGTTTGCAGGGAATCTTTGTCCAATGTATAGCCTAGCTTTCCTAAAGATTAGCATCTGAAATGGGTTATACTACATCGGTGACAAGGACAAATTGTTTCATGTGATTGTGGATTTCTATCACCCCTGTATATGAGATAAGTTTGTACCCTTAATTTTGTACTTCTGATTATAAACTTAAACAAAAAAAATACACCCGGCTTTGTTTAGATTTTTTCACTTTTGATTGACTTTCAAATTTAGTTTTTTGATTCTACTATCAGGGCATTTACTAGTTATGTTGTATTGGAATTAAATTACCTGTTAAAAAAATCACCTGTAGGCATCTTAGCTCAATAACTTTCTAAAAGTGGCATTTTCAGAATCGAAAATTCAAATCTGACTTCACCTTAAGTTAGGATTTTAAATTGTGATTCCAGAAACAGCAAACATGAGCTGGTTACTTGCTCCCATTTGAAAATTACACTTAAAAAATGTAATAAAGAAACATCAATGTTGTGCTATGGGAGGTGGAGGCTTTGAAGTATTGAAAACACATTTAAGAGTTTACCTGTGGCAGGCCTGAGAGGTATTACAAGAGCTACTGAGGTGGGCAGCACAATCAGTGCTGCAGACTGACTAGTAGCATTTAATTTACAGGCCAGAGCACATGTGGTGCCACTTTACTAGAGACTTGCAAGTAAATTAAATATGCCAATTAGGTATAAGCCAATTTAACATTGTTTAAGGAGAGCACAAGCAATTTAGCACTGGTTAGCAATGGCAAAGTATGAAGAGCCGTCAAGTCACCCAAAACAGATACAGCAAAACGTGGATAGCAAAAGCAGAAAGCTTGGGATGACGCTGCAGGAATAGTCCAAGTGCAACATCCCATGTCCAAACTGCTTATGAGCTCAAAATGAACTAGCCAGAGTTCATTAACGGTGCCAAAAGAGGAAACGTTTTTAGTGCTGCAAAAGGTTGCAAAACAACGTTCCAAAATATCCTCCAAAGAAGGAAAAAACAAGATTTACACACTCAATTCATATCAGAATTAAACATACTGGAAAAGCTTTATTAAGAAATGTAAAATTAAAATAGCAAAGAGATACATCCAAAGTTATTTTGCGACTTATTTTATACTGACAAAAAAACGAAAATGTGCACTTTTATAGTATGCAGAGATTCCTATTAGTGTAAGGACTCAAATGTTAAAGCAAGCTTCATTATTTTAGCAGCAAAACTGAATTTGCTGAGATGTGCAAAAAATGCTTAATAGTTGAGCTCATTCTGATATGTAATATATTTATTGGCAAAAGCATTGCGGCATGATGCATTAGAGAAAATGCTTGAAACACTTTATCATTGAATAAAAATGACTTCATATTCTTTCTCTACTTAATACAATGCATGAATACAAAATGTTAATAATTTAACATATTTCATTTCTGATTTATAATGAAAAAAATGTGGTTCTGAATAATATTTATTGCTGAAAATGTTTCGTTTCACAAGTCTATTGTTTAGTTTAACTTTATTAGATGGTTGGAATTTGCTCATGCCTATGGAAAAGGACGTCTATGAATTGAGAGGCCTCATACATAATTTAGATCAAGAAGTTTATTTCAAATTTCAACCTTTGTAAAGTCAGTGATAAATCAATGAGAAGGAACAGGATGAGTTGACACCCGATTGGTTGGAAGAAAATGTGAAGACACAGAAGTATTGCAACATTATTTGCAGCTGTTTATATTAACACGTGTTTCTAGAGTAGGTTAATATCGCTCCACCCATTTCTCCACTACCATTCTTTGATGCTTACCACTTGCCCGCATTGAAGCTGAATGCTAATGTTTTATGCTGATGGCTGAATTCTGATTTGCAACCCTACCTGACCTGTTGAATACAGTCGCTACTGCTGCTGCTTGATTATTTTTGCCTTGTGACCCACTCTTTATGGGAAGTTCAGCTGATTTTGCTTAAATGACCTGAGCTTCATGCTCACTCGTGACTTTGAAACTTGAACTCTTGTTTATCCCCATGCGTTACAATAGGGATTTATTTCCTTAATGGAATGCGCTGTATTACTTATTGATAAATTGTTTTAACCAATATGTTAACTATCAATTCTGTAATTTGATTCATGACTTTCCTAATGAGCTAGAAAGAAAGAGACAAACTTACTAAATTCATAACGAGAATAAAATCCTTAAAACTGAACAAAACCTCTCTTTATTGACTGAACTTTAAAGTATTATTGAAATGTTTTTTTTGTGATTTATACTTCATGATCCTCTCAAAAATGATGGCAAAGGTCTGTCACAGAGAAGTGAGGAAACTCACACGCATAATATTTCTGGAGAGGGGGGTCTACCCTGTGTTGGTGAGAAACAGGAAGGGTGAATCATTTTATTTAAAGTAGGTTTGCGCTCTAGCAATACTACAGTAAAGGATGACTGTCCAAACTTTAGTAGTACACATTGGAAAGCTATCAAAGCTACAAAATGGCAAAGATACCTCAAACACAATAATCAACTGAAACAGATCATTGAAAACTGACACACCCTGTAGCTGACCAGGTTACAAAAATGTTCCTCGGGGCAAGCATCAATCTGAATGGAAACATGATCATCGGGTCGTCAGTTACCTCCAGAAATATCAAACACCGAACAATACATCAGTGGCGGCTTCTCGAGGGAGTGCTGTGGGGCAGTGAGGCGGGGGAGGGTCAGGGCGGGGTTAGTACACTACGACATATGGCCAAACGAAGGTAGGTAAAGAAATAAATAAATAAAACAAATTACATTGCGCACGCTGCAACACCAAATGTTGATGCAGCATGTGCAATGTATTTCGTTTTATTTATTTATTTCTTTACTTACCTGTGTTCGGCCGTATGCCGTAGTTTACTACCCCCCACCCTGCCCCTCCCCCGCCTCACCGCCCCACAGCACTCCCTCGAGGAGCTGTTACTGCAATACATATATTTATCCAACGTGCCAACCAATATCTGATATCACATATGGTTCTGTCTAAACAGGAGGTAGCCAAAACACAGGTCCAAAAGACCACTCCGGCTCTGGTCAAGTAGAATCGAGGTACCAAAAGGGTACCTAGATTTTGAAAGAGCTTCAAGGCATAGTCATAGCATGAATGCGCTACACAAATAAAACTAACATAATAAAACATTACATGCACTGAGTGAAAATCGGAAAGATCGATCCTATCTACTGTTTTCATAAAAAATTTAAAACAGGAACAACTGTTGAGAGGTTAATTGGGGAAGGGAAACCTTTGAGAAACTAATCACCATAAAGTACTAAAGAAAAGCATTAAAAAACAAATACCTGCAGCCTGGAGCATGTGGAAAGTATAAAAGGGAAGTAAACATAAGCGAAAAGATAACTATTACATGACTTTTGTTTCAGATGAGATATATATTTTTAGTTGCACTTTTAACGTTGCAGTGTCCTTACAGTTTCAGAAGAAAAAGTAAAAACACAATTTCATGTAGTCCAAAATACAATACAAATGATATTTCTCATTTTATTCTGAGTTAAAATTGCGGGTCTCTGCACGTGCAGTTTATTACTTTGGGAATTGACTGCCCATATCACATGAAGTGGGATGTTCGCCGGAAGAAGAGTCGGATGAGCAAAGGGAGCAATTGTTGTTTGAAAACCGACAGTCTTTCAAGAACCTTGCTTGTGGCTAGAAGAATGAAATGAAAAACAAGTAGTTGATACATGTCACCTATGGAGCTTTCTTGAAAATGAAAATAACACGGGAACTGCTCAGCTTAATATTCTCTCCATGTTCTTGTTTACCAAGTTATTTTTTCCCACGTTGCCATTTGGCATGGAAGGCGACACCACCGCCAGAAATGGCATGGTATGTTGTGGTATAGTACAGGCCTTTGTCAAAGGAAGCATGAGAAAAGCTGTGCTAAGTCTTTCTACTAAATCTATGGCAAGCTGGTGCCCTGACTGTACCTATAGAAACGGCCCAAGTCTCTTTTGGCACAATATTAATTGGCCCTTCCCAAAGTGGTTGTGTTTGCTTACCATCAAATGTCATTTCGGAAGAACAACTAAACTGAACATTTATGGGACGAGCTTTAAGGAGGGAACGGGAGATTCTCTTTTACACAAGGGCCTCTAGGATCTATAAGCAAGATTTGGACTTAAATAGGGGGGAGGTGTAGTGGGGTGATATGAGGCAGGCCCCTTCGGTCTTTTTCTGTCATGACAATAGCCTACCAATTGTTTCACAGCTTACCTTAAAATTTGCAGTTTGCAGAGTGGCTTGGAGTTTTGATATGAAGTGTTTGGTTGACTAGGGATCAGATCACTGACATAATATTAACCACAACAATTTTGTGATTCATACATATCGTATCAAAAATATCGATTTCAAAAATGTTATTTTCCTATACTTAAAAAGTACAAAAAATATAGAAACAAATATCGTTTAACACTAATATCGTTAAAAAGATACGAAAATATATATTTTTTAAATATATATGATTTGAAATAAAATCTTAAATATTTTAATATATAAAAATAATTTAATTTAAACTAAATAAATGTAAGTAACATTTAATACTATATATAAATATAAATGCATACAAACACATATATATATGTTTATATATACATATATCAAATATAACACTATAATTGAAAAAAATATGTAATATTATATTACATTTTTGGTGTTTGTTTTTAACTTACTACTATAAAAAGCATATATATATATATATATGTGTGTGTGTGTATATATATGTATATATGTATATAAATAAATATTACATTTATGTTTAAAACATACACAATGGTAACAAATCAAATGCAAAAAATGTACTAAAGTGCTAAATTAATTACATTTGAAAAATGAGAAAGACATTTACCTACAATATATTTTTCAATTTTATACCAAAAAATCTATATAAAAACAAATAATATAACATTAGATGTTTAATTATATTAAATATATTTAAACAATATCAAAAAAACGTATTGAAGTCTCAAAAAAATCGATGTATTATTCCCCTTCAGTCTATGCAACAGTAGGGAAAGCTTTGGAGTTCGGAGCAGTAAAATTACTATTCCCACTCTAGTCTGTGCAACAGTAGGAAAAGTATTGGACTTCGGAAAATAACAATTTAGTAATGCCACTTCAATCTTTGCAGAGCTATGGAAAGCACTGGGCTTCAGAGGGATTACATTTACTATTCTCACTCCTTTCTGTGCGGCAGCAGGGAAAGCGTTGGACACTGTAGGGGTTAGATTTACTATTACCAATCCAGTCTGTGCAACAATAGAGAAAGCACTGGACTCCAGGAGAATAACATTTACTATTCGACTCCAGACTGTGCACCAGCAGGGAAATCATTGGACTCCAGAGATGTAACATTTACTATTCCCCCATCCATTCTATGCAACACTAAGGAAAGGGTTTGACTCCATAACGGTAAAATTTACTGTTCCCACTCCAATATATTCAAAAGTAGGAAAAGCGTTAGACCTAACTGTGGGTTAAATATACTATTCCAACTAGTCTGTACAACAGTGAGAAAAGCATTGGACTTTGGAGGGGTAACTCACAATTCCCACTTCTGTCTATGCAACGGTAGGGAAACCGTTGGACTTCGAAGGCTAAAAAATTACTATTCCCACTCCGGCCTGTGCAACTGTAGGGAGAGTGTTGGACTTCGGAAAATACAAATTTAGTATTCCTTCTCCATATTTTGCAACAATCGGGAAAGTGTTGGACTCCAGAGGGGTTACATTTCCTATTCCCACTCCAGTCTGTGCAACAGTAGAGAAGAATTCCAGGGGAGTAACATTTATTAGTCTTCCTCCAGAATGTGCAACAGTAGGGAAAGCATTGGACTCCAGAGGGTTATTATTTACTATTTACACTACAGTCTGTGCAACAGTAGGGAAAGTGTTGGACTCTGAAGGGGCAAAATTTAGTATTCCCAAAACAAACACCAAAAATGTAATATCATATAACATATGTTTTTCAATTAGAGTGTTATATTTTATATATGTCTATAAATAAATATAGACACATATATATATTTTAACTGTGGGCTGCTAGGTTTGTGGGTGTATGATGTGATAAGCTAAGTAATAAATAATGTCATTTTTTGTTTTAAATTGATCATTCATTATTAAATTGTTTAATAATTATGTTAATTGTTTCTTTTTTATATATATATTTTTTTAGTTAATTCATCAAATTTATATCTAGAGTTTTATATTTATTTATACATTAATAGTGTTTTGTTTCATATATGTTATGTGTTTGAAGTGCAGTACCATTACAGGAATAGGAGTGAGTATAGTAAATGTTACACCTCTGAAAACTTATGCTTTCCCTACTTTTGCACAGAGTTGATGGGAATAGTACACTTTACCCCTCCGCTGTCCAACACTGTTACCCCTTCCACCACAGTCCTACACTTTCCCTACTGTTGCATTGAATAGACTTTGGAGGGGTAACATTCACTATTCCTACTCCTGTCTATGCAAAAGTAGGGAAAGCGTTGGACTTCCAAGGGGAACAAATACTATTCCCACTCCAGCCTGTGCAACAGAAAGGAGAGTGTTGGACTTTGGAAAAGACACATTTAATATTCCTTCTCCAATCTCTGCAACAATAGGGAGAGAATTGGACTCCAGATTGGTTACATTTCCTATTACCGCTCCAGTCTGTGCAACAGTAGAGAAGGCATTAGATTCCAGGAGTGTAACATTTAATTTTCTTACTCCAGAAAGTGTAACAGTAGGGAAAGCATTGGACTTTGGAGGGGTATCATTTACTATGTCCACTCCAGTCCGTGCAACTGTAGTGAAAGTGTTGTACTCCGAAGGGGAAAAATTTAGTATTCCCACTCCCGTCTGTGCAACAGTAGGGAAAACATTGGGGCCAGAGGGGTAATAACATTTAATATTCCAACTCCATTCTATGCAACAGTAGGGAAAGCATTGGATTGTGGTGGAAGGGGTAACATTTGCTTTTCCCACTCCAGTCTCTACAACAGAAGGGAAAGCGTTGGACATCAGAGAGGTAAAATTTACTTTTCCCATTCAAATCTGTGCAACAGTAAAATTTACTATACTGACTGTAACATTACTTCACTTAAAACACATAACATATATGAAACAGAACCCTCTTTATGTATAAATAAATAAAAAACTCTTGATATAAGTTTTATGAGTTAACGAAAAAAATATATAAAAAACAACGAAACAATTAACACAATTATTAAACAATTTAATAATGAAAGATCAATTTTAAAAAATTGACCTTATTTATTACTTAACTTACCACACCATACCCACACAAACCTAGCAACTCAGGCTTAAAATGTAACTAAAATAAATACATGTAACCCTATTACCACAATTAATAACTAATTAAATATGAATTAATAAATTGGCAATTAATCAGCAATTACTTAATCCGTTACTTAGTTAAATAATTTATCAATTAACGATCCACCAATTTGCACCTAACAAAAAATAATTATCACAACATTTACATAATTAATTATCAACTAAATGATTATTAATAAATTGTTAAAGAATTGTTAAGTAAGTACTACTTAGTTGAGTTCCTACCACATACACCTTCAAAAACAGCAACTCGCACTTAACAAATAGCTTAAAAAATATAATTATTACACAATTTACATAATTAATACACAATTAAGTATTTATGGATAAATTGTAAATTATTTGTATTTAATTATAACTTAATTAACTTTATATCCTATACCCCTACAACCCCAGTAGCCCACACATTATATATATATCCCGTTATTTTAGAGTTTCTTAATTGTTATATAATATGGGGATATGCTTTTAACAATGAGATGTATCAGGCATCAACAAAAGCGGATTTGCACAAGGGGATGTACATATACCCTAAAAGCATTATTTGCACGTTTTGGGATTTAACCCATGATACTTTCTGATATGGAACATCATACTGTTGAATCAAATATTGGCCCGTGGTAAGGGCTGATTCAAGTATTGAAGTCTATATCAATACCAGCTAGTGTAAGGATAACAATTTATTTTGCACTAATGCCTCTTTGCACATCATTAGCCAATTTGCACAATACTTTTATGGATTTGAAATGTCTACCAATTTTGATACAATGATGCACAAATTTGCACTATGAAAAGGAATTGTGGTTTTAAACAGCTTGTTTTGCACAGGTAGGATTGACATGCATCCTATAAACATTGTTTGCACATCCAAGTTGGGGATTTAACCCATGACTATCTTAATGTCAAGCATAGTATGTCTGAGTTAATTGTAGGCTCTTGATAGGGGCAAAGTCAGCTACTTATGTTTGATTAATAAAAATCAAAAAATCGAAATGTGAAAAATACTCTTTGCATGAATGCCGTTTTTCACATTATCAGCAGATTTTGCACTGTATATAGACAAACAATGAAATATTCAATAACGTTTTGAGAAGAGATTTACATCTTGATTCAGTATGTACTGCCATAGTATTTCTACCATTTTTATTGTGATTAATGTCACATGGTTCAATTTGAATTATTCACTGTCACTTTAAAAGTCGTAGTCTGCCAATATCACATTGTCATGTGAACAAGGCTCGGACGAGCCGAAACGTTATGGCGACATACAGCTACAAATAAAGAATTTTGCACTTATCAGCTGGTCCGTGTCCGTGTCTGCTGTGGAGGTGGCGAGGAGAATTTGCTGCTGCTCAGCTGCGGAGTCTGGGATATATATATATATATATATATATATATATATATATATAGAGAGAGAGAGAGAGAGAGAGATAGAGAGAGAGAGAGAGATAAATATGGCTATATATACATAATATATAACTTAAAACATATAATTACACAGTTAATGTAAATAATAATTAATTGCATTATTAATAATTATTTATTGATGAAATAACTTCCCACCCTAAACCCCTACAAACCTAGCAACCCACAACAACAAAATAAATTACGACTATGATTAAATTAAAAATTATCAATCACTTAACATTAAATATTATTGGCAATTATACAAATAATAATATGATACACTGTAGGAAATGGAACACTGGGTGACTATGGCATTCACTATTTACGGGTGCGTCAGTGCAATCTAAATGTGGTGCTCCCAGGGAGGGGGAACCACCCAAACCCCTTCAATGCAACCCTGGGAGGATCCGTCTGTAATATATACACTCAACCCGCGCACACACTTGAATCAATTCCCAGCATGTTACAGTCATATCATGAAAAACATTTCATAATACCATTCTCTTGGTCTTTATTTTCTTCTTTATGTTATCAAGCGAGTCAACACGTGTCTCTTCATCTGGGTTCTTGCCCACTACTTCCTCAGGGCTCTCTTCCTGTCATATGGCTCTCAAGTACCTCTAAGCTGGTTATATTTCTCTCCCGGCAGGCACTTTAGTGGACATTAGAATCTTGAAGTATTCAAAATCTTCCAAATTGAAATTCATCCATATATATGTTTACAATTATGAGGTCAATATTAAAAGGAACAAATCACTAAGGGGCCGATTAGGATGGCGGAAGGCCCGACTCCGCCGGCCAGGCGGTGGCAATCCTTCCGCCATCACACAGTGAATTACCCACCGCCCAATTAGGATGGTGGTGGGTACCGTGGCGGACACAATGTCCATCCGCCACTTCACCGCCAAAGGCAATCGTTCCGATTGCCTGCCTAAAATGGTGGCCGTGTCTAGCAGGCACCGTCCGCCAAATTAGGATGTTGTTAGGAAACGGCCTTTCCATGGTGGCGATGCTACCATGGAAAGGCTGGCAGGGATTGGGTTTGGGGGTCCGTTGCAGGCCCCCCTTGTTTTTGGGGACGTGTTGCCACATGGTGCCTGCCACGTAGTGCAGGGAAATGCACAGCATCACATTTTAACATTGCGTACGGTGCTGCAGCCAGCAGCACCGTCCGCAATGTTAAATGCCCTGGATGCGCCGCCAGTATAGCAGGTGCATCCTAATTGCAGTGGTGGAACCGTCACATGTCTGGTGGGCTGTCCCAAACACCGCAACAATGGTCGGCAGATTCAGGTCCTCCCGCCATCGTAATGAGCCCGATAATGGCTTCACTATCTCAAGGCGCACCATATTATGTCACTCTTCCCATGACCTGACAAGGACGCAAATCCGCATCTTGCTGGCAGGAAAATAAATACTTCCATTTACACACAGGGCAATGTATTGGGTCCAAATATACAGGATCTCTAGTGAGGAGGCCAATACGCGTCCTGATGGCTCATTATCTCCAGCAGCTCCCGCCAGCTACATGACAGGAATACAGCCCTGAGGAAATCGTGGGTAACAACCCAGATGACAAAACATGTGTTGGCTGGCTGGATAACATAAAGAAGAAAATAAAGACCAAGAGAATCTGTTTATGAAATGTGTTTTATTATATGACTGTAACATGCTGGGAATTGATTCAAGTGTATGCTCGGGTTGAGTGTATACAATATAAACAATAATAACCCAAACAAACAATATGTAAACTAACACACATAAAGATAAATAAAAAACAATCTGTATTGCAACTATATCATTGAATATGATATTTACAAGAATGATATTCTTGAAAACTATGGGGCAGATTTTCAAGCCTTTTGCGCAACTTTTGTGTCACTTTTCCCATGTTAAAAGTGACGCAAAAGTGGCGGAAGGGGGCTTGTAAATCTGCCCCTATATTACTTAACTAAAAATGGATATTCTTGACAGCGATATTTATACATTAGAATATTGTTGTATCACAATATTTTTTGGCAGTATTTTTGCAACCAATATTTCCACCTCGATATTTTGTCCAAACACCCTAGGGATCATCTGTCTTTGAGATCTTTCGCGCATATGAAGGGGAATATTTGGTGAAAATCTCTGCTCAACACTTCACATAATGCCAAGCATAGGTGCTCAGGGTAGGGATGAGGGGAGGGATGCTGCAGCACCTCCAAAATACCCATGTTGAAGTTCTGAAGGTGAATGAGCAATAAAGAGCGGTGTAAATTATGTTTTTATCTTGTCACATTGCCGTGCTTCAAAGACAGGTAAATGTCAGGCTATGTCTTTTGACAAATTGCTGCTCATTCTTTTACATGGAAATTGGTGTTTACTTTTCTTTCTCTGACTGCAAAGTGAGAGGAGTTGGCAAAATGAACTCTGTGACCATTTTGCTGGTGTGAAAGGAAAGACTGCAGTATTGAAATTTTTTCTAACACACAACTTTTAATTATCTGTAAATGATCTGTACAAAAATTCTGAAATATGTTAAAGAAAAGATTTTAAAAGTATCAAAATAAATGAATACACTTGATTTTGGGATGCGCAAATGACAAATACTCACTGAAACCCTGATTTCCATACATTATCCTTTGTGTGCTTTATAGGTTTTTTTAGTACAACTGTATGCCTTTGCAAATGTAGTTGCCATGGCAATGGAGACAGTGCTTTCTGTAAATGACAATGTACAACAACTCAATGCTTTTGTGTTTGAAAATGGCCCTTTCTGAAGGGTCATCACAAACTTTTTGCCTTCCTCCTCCTCTATTTCTTACCTTATTTTTGTTGGGTTTAGGACTCTGAGCATGTTACCACTGCTAACCAGTGCTGAAGTGCATGTGCTCTCTCCTTTAAGCACGGTAACATAGGCTCATACTAAGGGTGGGCATAGTTCGCGAAGTAGCACTTCGCGAAGCTACGCAAAGTGAAGTTCGCACTACGCGAGCTACGCGTAGCACTTCGCGAACTGCGTAGTAACATGTTCGCACTGTGCAAGATGTTGTTTTCAATGATTGCACAGTGCGGACAAGCAACCGGCACTGTGCAATCATTGAAAATGGCATCTTGCACAGTGCGAGCTGTAGTTTTCTGCTGCTCGAGTAGATTTTTACTCGAGCGGCAGCTTTCTCAACGCGAACTGGTAGTTTCTCATCGCGAGCGGTCGCGAGCATAAGCGACCCCTCGCAATGAGAAACCTGACCTCCTCGCGTTGGGAATCTCGCCGGGAGGTTTATTTTCCATGCTCGCGATCGCCAACTTGATGTTGCTGATCGCGAACAAGGAAAAAGTCTCGCCGGGATGTCATTTTGCTTGCTCGCGGTCGCCAACTTGACGACGAGGACCGCGTGCAAGCAAAAAATGACCGCAGCACTACGCAACACTACGCTACGCGTGTTCGCACTGTGCTATGTGCAGTTCGCGCAGTGCGAAGTAGCGCGAACTTCGCAAACTACGTGAGCGTAGCGTAGTGCTTCGCCCAGGCTTAGCTCATACCCGATTGGCCAATTTAATTTACTTATAATTCCCTAATAAAGTACACTACATGTGCCCAGGGCCTGTAAATATAATTCTACTAGTGTGAATGCAGCACTGCTTGTGCCACCCTCCTAACTATGTCTCCGGCCTGCCACTACAGAGCCTGTGTGTGCAGTTTACAATGCCATGTCGACATGCCAAGTTAAACCTCTTCCCAGGTCTAAAACTCCCCTTTCACTATGTATAAGTCACCGCTAAGATATCCCTAGGTAGCCCATAGAGCATGGTACTATGTAACTAAAAGGTAGGACATGTGTTTAAGTGTTACATGCCCTGGTAGTAAAAAAAAACTACATTCGCTTTTCACTACTCCTCTCATAGGTTAACATTATGAATTTCTTAATACACTTTTAAGCTGTATTTCCTGGATAGAAAGGAGTAGCTGTGTCATGTTTTATATCTTTAGAATGGTAAAGATAAATCTTCTTTACTGGTAAAGTTGGATTTAGGATTACTATTGTAGAAATGCTACTTTTTCTTTTACAGCTCTGTGTGCCTGCCTTGCAACCAAAGTGATCTCCAAGGGCATGTTGGCTTGCCTCCTGTTGTTTGAGACTCAGGGCTATCAAAGTCTCTACCCCTGCTACTGTGCTTGGATCATTGGAAGTGGACTCAGATACTTGCACCAGAGAAATCAATGCATCTCCAGTCTGCTTGTAGCAGAACTGGTGCATCGACCCTGATGCAAGAGTAGACTCGACGTGCAATTTCCAAACCAGCATATCGCATCAAAAACCACAGCTTCAGAGCCAACACCTCTCTGCCACTGCATGGAGTGGAGCGATGCATCGCACCTCCAGTGTGGATTAACCCAGCACATCGCCTTCGGAACCTCCGCTCTCAGAACCGGCGTTTCGCTCAATGGACCCGACACATAGCTGCCACTGCATGAATAGAAAATAAATGCATCACCTTGACTGCAGGCCTGACATTGACGCATCACTCAGCTGCACCCTGCATCTCACTGTTGCGACCCAGAATCAGGATACTCTGTTCACCAGGCATGCGTGGCTCTTGTACCCGGCCAGCACTCCATTGAGGTTGGCTTGAACTGTTGACTTTGTCCTGGTCCAGCGCGACCAGATAACCCCCATTGGCAATTATTGCTTCTAAGTACGAGAACTCTTTTTATTCTTCAAAGATTCAGATCTCGACTTCTGCTTATTGAATGCTTGTAGTTTATTTTTCTAAACATGTGTGGAGTCTTTTTTTGGAGTTTTCACTGTGTTACTGTGTGTGTGTGTGTATATGTGTTTGGCACAAATACTTTACACATTGCCTCTTTAGATAGGCATGACTGCTCTGTGCCAAGCTATCAGAGGGTAAGCACAGGTCATCTTTAAGTGTGCATCTGGCTTACCCTGACTAGGATTGTGGTTCCTGCTTGGACAGGGTGCATACCTCTGCCAACCAGAAACCCAATTTCTAACTTTTAGTAATATATTTGCAACAGTGTGCTCCAAAATGCACCAGCGGCTACAAAACGCACCCATACCAATCTCTTGAGGAATGGAAAAAGCTAATTTCCACTCCCTATGATCAATAATGCAAAATTGATGGCAGCACCCCCTCTCTGAAAATTGTTCCAGGTCCACTAATACAAAGGATAGCATGAAAAACCTGCACCTGTAAAAGATTGAATAGGTCGTAGGTTGTATTTCATCAACTGTCATGGCTGTTACAATTACTTTCTTACACATTTAGGGGCCAATTCCAATCCTGGAAAAAGGCTGTACGAATCGTTGTACGGAGCGTTTTCTCCGTACGACTCGTACCCGGTAAACTTTCCGTACAACCTAGGAAGTACGATTCGTACAGAAAGCCTATTTCCGTACGTTTCGTACAAAAGACCGTACGGGTAAAAAAAAACAACGATTCTGATCCGGAACAGCTTGTACGCGACGTCCGGACGTATTCAAGCAGCGGTTTCCGGCCCAGCAAGTAGGATTCATCCTTACGTCACTCCATACGGCTCTTTTTTTATGGGAGCCAAACACAGCCGGAAAAGCAGAGTCCTACGCGAACTGCTACACAACGGAGCCCCGATATGCGACGTACACACCATGAACCCCATCGTACGTGTCATCCCGGTCCTCCTAGCCTACGACCTGGTGCACCGGACCCGACGCACACGCCGCAGAAGGTGAGAACAACACCCAGGGGCCAGGGTGGGGGTGAGGGGCAGGAAACAAACCCCATAACCAAATGCAAACCTATAATATGGAGCCCATACATTACCAACAGGGTCTGGTCACCTGGGGGAGCATGTCCAGCAACCCCTGCGTACCGCAACAACGGAAGTGGGCGTGTATGGTGCGTTGCACACGTACTCCTCCGGCACCAGTAGAATACTGATACGGACTGTACACACGCAATAAATGCGTGGGTACGGTGTGTTTCACACATACCCATACGGCACCAGTAGAACAGTGATACGGACCGTACACACGCAATGAATGCGTGGGTATGGTGCGTTTCAAACATACCCGTACGGCACCAGTAGAGCAGTGATACGGACCGTACACACGCAATGAATGTGTGGGTACGATGCGTTTCACACATACCCCTACGGCACCAGTAGAACAGTGATACGGACCATACACATGCAATGAATGCGTGGGTACAGAGCGTTTCACACGTACCCGTACGCACCAGTACAATAGTGATACGGACCGTACACATGCAATGAATGTGTGGGTACGGTGCGTTTCACACGTACCCCTACGGCACCAGTACAGTAGTGATACGGACTGTACACACGCAATGAATACGTGGGTACGGTGCGTTTCACACGTACCCCTACGGCACCAGTAGAACAGTGATACGATGCGTACACACGTAATGAATGTGGGGGTACGGTGCGTTTCACCCATACCCCTACGGCACCAGTACATTTGGGATACGAGGCATGCACACGCCACGAATGTGGGGTTACGTTCTGGCCCGGCATGTTACCTTCATATTGGTGTGTGTGTGTAGGTCCAGGCCAGCAGTGTACTGCTCCAAGGGGGTGGGTGGGTGGGTGCAGAGGATTCCCAGCAGTGGCCACCCATATGGGGGTGGCTGCAGATCAATACCAGCAGTGTCCAGACATGTAGGGGTGGCTGTAGAGGACTCCCAGCAGTGGTCAGCCATATAGGGGTTGCTGTAGATGAATACCTGCAGTGTCCAGCCATATGGGGGTGGCTGCAGATGAATACCAGCAGTGGACAAACATATAGGGGTGGGTGCACAGGACTCCCAGCAGTGGACAGAGACATGGGGGTGGGTGCAGAGGACTACCAGCAGTGGACAGAGACATGGGGGTGGGTGCATATGACAACCAGCAGTGGCCTGCAATATGAGGGGTGGGTGCAGAGGACACCCAGCAGTGGACAGAGACATGGGGGTGGTTGCAGAGGACTCCCAGCAGTGGACAGAGACATGGGGGTGGGTGCAGAGGACTACCAGCAGTGGTCTGCAAAATGAGGGGTGTGTGCATATGACAACCAGCAGTGGACAGGGACATGGGGGTGGGTGCATATGACAACCAGCAGTGGCCTGTAATATGAGGGGTGGGTGCAGAGGACACCCAGCAGTGGACAGAGACATGGGGGTGGGTGCAGAGGACTCCCAGCAGTGGACAGAGACATGGGGGTGGGTGCAGAGGACTCTCAGCAGTGGACAGAGACATGGGGGTGGGTGCACAGGACTCCCAGCAGTGGACAGAGACATGGGGGTGGGTGCAGATGACTACCAGCAGTGGACAGAGACATGGGGGTGGATGCATATGACTACCAGCAGTGGCCTGCAATATGAGGGGTGGGTGCAGAGAACTCCCAGCAGTGGACAGAGATATGGGGGGGTGTACATCATTATCAGATGACCACACCTGCATGGTGGTATGTACGCATCCCTAACTTTGGACTATGATGACAGTGCTATAACAACACATCACTGACAGCAGTGTCCCACTCCCAGGAGGATGGATGTCTTTCACCCCTGCATGACACACCACATGTGGGTGTGAGGACAAATAACACATGCATACCCACCCATGGTGGATGCAGCACAATACACACCCTGATATCATGCCACAAGACTGTATAGTCATGTAACTGCCTACAAAACTAAGATAGCCAAAGGGAACACACACTGTCACGCACATCCCAGGACTGATAGGAATGTCCAGGTGCTGGTCCAGCCACCAAGATGTTGTCTCTCATGGAAGGAATAGGGTGGAATTCCCCTAGTCATGTGCCCAAATACCCTGCATAACATGTACCATTTGTGTGGTAGGCTTCGATTACACACATGCATAGTGCTGAAAAGGGTGAATTTGTCCCTGAAGGCATTTCGACATACTCAAAACACAAGTACAGTGACTAGCAAGGATGGCACAGACGGTTCAGCAGGAGACATCGGTGAGCAGGGATGGCCATTGTTGAAGGGATCCGTCACCAACAAAGGAAATGTTGACACAGGTCAGCACAACAATTGTGCAACTGTTTGTAGGGAAGATGTCAGGTGCCACAGAGGAAGGAACATTCCTTGGGGCAATGTTTCAAAACAAAATGAACACACACTACCAATGATTCTTTGCAGAGACATTGTGATGGCACACAGATACCATGGTCCACCTCATGACCATCATACAAAAACATTTCTCAGAAGCCTAACACATTACCAGAACACCATCTCCAGGAGCCTCATCACCAACATCAAGTACCTGAAATGCAATAGTGTTGAAAGTAAAAATAAAGTCTTTATTCAGCACAAAACAAATATCAAAAAATAGACTATTTACAGAGGCCAATGGCTAGTCTATACGTAAAGTCAAAGGTGGGACGTAGGGGACCGCGTCGACCCCTAGCTTGCCTGCACAAATGATCCTCCAGGTTCGTCGGACGGGGGGGCATCATCTTTGGCAGTACCAGGCATCGCAGGGACAGGAGGGGGAAGGGTAGGTGTGGCGGGTGCAGGGGTTGACATCTCCACCACAGGGGGTGGGGCAGCGCCGAAGGTGGAGGCGAGCTCGGTGCTGCACACCGCTGCCAGTACGTCCATCAAAACCCCTGCACCTAAGGATTCCCCAGGGTCAAGGGAGGGTGTGGTGGGCGAGGGATGGGGTGCAGCGCTCCTGGGGGAGGGGGTTGATGTGGTGGGGAACTCAACTGCCATGCCCGGGGACTTCCTCACCCGCTTGTGGGGTGGTGGCTCAGTGGGGGCGAGGTCCAGCCCACCCAGAAAGAGCTGCTTGGGTGAGTGTTTGGAAGGAGAGCCAAGGGGAGTGGTTTTAGAGGGACCAGGTTGTGAGGACTGTGACTGTGACTGTGGCTGCGTGTATGTCATCTGTCCCCAGACCCTTTGGGGTGTGCCTACATCCCCCTGAGTGTGCGTGCCAGGAGGTGTGCGCTTTGCCTTACTTGGGGGTGTGCTGCCTGTGTCTGGTGGGGTGCGTGATCATGACTGTCAGGGTGTGCATTGGATAGGTATGGGAGAGGGAAGTGTGGATGGGTCAGGGGTAGGGGGGACGGAGCACTGCAGGAGAGTAACTGCTGCCGTCAGGGAAGAGTCCATGGACCGCAAAATCTTGCGTTGGTCACACATCGTTGCTGACATGCCCTCCATGAACGACACCATCTGTGTGAGCAGTTTAGTGTGGCCATGGAGGACATTCAGCACCGATGCCTGCCCAACCTGCAACTGCTCTTCACTGAGGGTAGCAGGGGTGACAGGGGCAGGGGGTGCGGTGCCTGGGCCGAAGGAGACATGGTGGGCCTCTGCACGGACAGAAGGGACGGGAGCAACTGGGAGGGCGGAGATGGTAACGGAGGAGGCGGGGACAGATGTGGGGATGCTGCCAGGTGGTGTAGCAGCCTCCGGCTCCTCGAGGAAGTCAGCGTCGGACCCGTCGGCGTCATAGGTGGTATCGCCTCCAGACAGGTCCTCAGACTGACTCCCCTCGCCCTCGGTGCCACTGGCTCCCTCGGACTCGCCAGCAATGGTGGCACTGTTTCTGGGTCCCTCCTCCAGGTTCATGCAGGTGTTTCCTTCTGTTGCGGATGATGATGCTGTGGGCAAGGAGAAGAAACAGAAATGCATCAGTCACCTGTATACATCTGACACATGAGCACAAAAACAATAGGTCACAGTGCATATCAGGCAATGCATCATGAGTAACAGCTAGATTACTATGCACATATGTAAGCCCAGTTGGTAGACCCACTATGCCACTTGGACACAAGGAAAAAAAGAACACACCAGGCCACAACTTGAATGAGAAATACACTGAGAAGCTAGTGTCTGTGAACAGGTGAGCACAGCAATACAATGAAGTCATGCCACCTCTTGTTTACCCTGAAAGAAACAGTAGTGGTGCACCCAAGGTAAACTAACACACCTCACTACTCAAGGTGTCACCACACTCAGAGACCTGTAAGTACCTTGGAACACAAAACGAAAAAATGTTGTTACCTTGGGACTCACAATACTTTACGCAATCGACATGTATTGAATGCGGCAATTCGCCATTTCGTGAAAAGAACACTCATGTGCCTGCATGAAAGATGTCTCCCAAGGAAGTGCACACAAAACTACATTTACACTGTTATTGAAGAAGCTGGCACCTTTTTCAAAGAAGCCACTGTTAGAAATAAATGTTGTTGCAGAAAGTACATATACATGAGCCCACAGAGGTCTTGATGTCTTGACACACGTTAGTTTGTATCACCAACAACAAAGGAGTTTCACAAAATCAAGACCACTGTGGGAACATGAATACGGAGAATCTGCAACACCATTTAATTCTAACAGTGGCTTCTTTGAAAAGGTGCCAGCGTGTTCCATGAAAGTGGAAATGTCGTTTGGTGTGCACTTCCTTGGGAGACATCTTTCATGCAGGCACATTAGTTTTCTTAACACAAATCATCAAATTACCACATTTAAAACATGAAGAACTGTCGACAAGTGCTGTGAGTGTTAAGGTACAAACATTTTTGACTAACAACTTGAATTATGTCAGTTGTCACATGGCCATCCGTTACCTGATGAAACAGTTGGCTACACATATGACCCACTGCCTGTCATGTAGAGTGGCACACATGTCCAAACCCAGGACAATGCATAAGCTAAAGGGCCTGCAATTGTGTTGTAAAAAAACATAGCTGTACTGTGGAGACACACTCATGGCAAGCCTGAATGTCCACACAGATGTCAGCACACAAAGACCAAACTGCATTGCATCTGAACTACACACATGTGCCAAAAATGTATGAGCAGTAATCATGTTTTTAAAAAAATGACACAGGCTGCAAAGCACTAACATTAAGCACTGGCCACCATCACAGGGGCACTGCACAGTGATTCTTTGTACAGCCAATTCTCACACACAGGTCAGACCTGGCAAGGAGAAATCAGGGGTGCCCATGTAGGCCTCTCCCGCACAACCCCCCCATACTTGAGTCAATGTGATTGATACAGATCAAGAAGTGACACCTCTTAATCAGGGTTTCAAAAACTGTGCAGCAACAATTGCTAAATTGACACAACATCACCTCGAGGGGCTGGCAACACATATTTGTGACAAACAACCATCAACAGATTGTTGTGAATAGCCACACAGGCACTGCCCAGTGTGAGTATGCACAAGCCAAATGGTGTATCCCTGTCCAGTGGACACATGTAGCACACATTGGAAAAATACAAACTAGGCCAGGGAACCATACCACAGAGGCAGACCTATGCTGAACCCACAGAGAATGTGCACAGTGTTGGATTACACACATGATTAGGAGGCCAGGGTGTCTCAGGGGATTGTAGTGGGCACACTGCTCCGTGTTCCTGGAATGAGCTGACTTTACCATGAGCAACCATCATGGCACTATGCATATCTCCCGCTCATGCACATCATGTCTGAGGCCACAACATTGGTCATGCATGGTGCAAGGGTGTTTAGTTGAAACCTCACACTCCTATGTTGAGACTCATCATCAGTGCCAACAAATATGGATCCCCAACATAGTGAACAGGTCATGGCACAGGCAAGGTACCAACACATGTCACAGGCCACCCTCCTATATGATGCGGAAAGCAATGTGCACTTTGATTTTCTGGCACCCTAGATGACCATGTGCAAATGTGATTACACACAGACCAGGGGACACATGTCAAGGAGGGGAAGGAATGAAAAAGAGCACCAGGTGACATTGGGGAACAGAAAATGCACTGCACATATAAACCCTGGGAGTGTATCCAGGCTACAGAGCACTTCCAAAAGCTGGTGACACATAACACAACAAACAGCCATGTACCTACCCCCTCCTTGCTGCAATCTCTCCTGTAACTGCCTATCGAGGTCAGGGAAGACCACCGCCAGGACACGGGTCATGTGGGAGGATAGGCGTCGGTGCCCGCCATGGGAGCGAGGAGGGTCGAGCCCCAGCTGGACCCGGGCGATCCGCCGGGTCCAGCACCGGATGTCCTGCCACCGATTTCGGACCTGTGGTAGGCGCAGACTCCGATCCCCCGCCAATCTCACGGCCCTGACGATGTCCTGCCAGATCATCATCTTCTCATAGGCAGTTACCTGTCAGGATGACAAAATGAGACAACATCACTACACCTGCTCCATGTCCCAGAGACACACATTTGAACATCTTTGATATGTTGAACAGGGCATAGGATGCTGACAGGAATTGCATCATTCTCAATGAGAAATTGGCCTGTGTGCAAGCCCCAATGCACTACATGGCATTGAAAGTCAACAGGTGGCATAAGGGGTGCGACACACTCACTGATCATGGCACACACTGTGCAGCACATGAAACAGCAGGCTGATGGACAGCATGTGCCAAGCAGTCACATGTCCCACTCCACTGACGCACCCTCAGCAGACTAGACAGACACACCCAGGCACAGATCACTCGCCTGTCAGTGACAACAGCGGATACAACCCTCACTCTGCACATGTGCCACTTGCCTGTGGGGTGTCACAGGTGTTGTGCTAGCTCTGCAAGTCAGACACACAGCACGGCTTACTTGTCACATCAGATGGGTAGAGCTGTTGCCTCCTCCATGCAGCTGTGGTGCAACACTTCACATAGACACTCACCCACATGACAAGGAACATTCACACACATCAATGTACATGAGGTCGTACACATCATTTTGACACTCTCACCACAGGTCCACTCAACTCATACACATCTGTGGGTACAGTCACCTGTCACACCGGGGGGAACCACTGAATCACCTCAGGACAATAGGAAAAAAGCCACCAAGGATTTGCCAGGCTGAATGTGTCATGCACTATGCAGTGAATGTCACAGTAAGCACAATGCAAGTGAGGAGTGCACACAGGAACTACCTCATGCTCTGCATGAGAGACATAAGCATGTCCCCCCCCAGGACCCACTCTAAACAACATTGCATGTCTGTCACACCTGGACACAATGCCAGAAGTGACAGTCACACAACAGGTGCATAGGCAAAGGTAGTGGAGTCAGCACTCACCTGCTCCCCTGGTCTCCCATACAGCTTGGGGTACTGTGGGAGGAGGCAGTCCAGCAACGCCTCATTCTCCTCTAGGGTGAATGGCTGGGCCCTCTCCACAGTACGCGACATGGTCCAGAGGAAGCAGAGACAGCAGCAGTGTGGTCGACTCGAAAGTTGTGCAGGCAAGTGCCCTCTCATGGTTTCTGGCTGCCTTATATCTGTCTTGCTGAGGGGCATTCATTTAGAGTAGGGGTGGGCGGTATTTGCGTAATCGCGTTACGCAAATCTCCGCGAAACGGTAAAACATCTCCGCGAACACGCAGAAATTCCGCGAACACGCGGAATTGCTTGTTCGCGATGCTTTTTTCCTGTTCACAATTGCTGTTTGCATGCTCGGGGAGAAACATCTCGCGAACACGCATTTTGAGACCGCGAACAAGCAAACAATTTCGCGTAGTCGCGGAAAGCAGAATTTTGGGCAATTTCGCGTTCTCCACGAAACGCGAAATTACCCAAATTCCGCAAATTCCGCGAGCGGAACGGAATTTGCCGCTCAGGCCTAATTTAGAGGAGTACATAGTGATTGGTCAGACTCATTCTCTTCATACGTTTACTCCAATCCCTTTAAACATACACCAATGACACGCATTCAAGGATCATGTCAAGTCAACAACCACTTTGCAACATTGTATTTTTTGGCCAACTGACTGTTCCAGGACACCTGATGGACACATTTCAAATGAAAACTCTGTATCCATGACAACCAGCATGCATTTTGGGCTTAATACTTGTCCCCTATGTAATTTTGAAATCCACACACATGTACGGTGCGTTTCACACGTACCCCTACGGCACCAGTAGAATAGTGATACGGACCGTACACACGCAATGAATGTGTGGGTACGGTGTGTTTCACACGTACCCATATGGCACCAGTAGAATAGTGATACGGACCGTACACACGCAATGAATGCGTGGGTACGGTGCATTTCACATGTACCCCTACGGCACCAGTAGGATAGTGATACGGACCGTACACATGCAATGAATGCGTGGGTACGGTGCGTTTCACACGTACCCCTACGGCACCAGTAGAATAGTGATACGGACCGTACACACGCAATGAATGCGTGGGTATGGTGCGTTTCACACGTATCCGTACGGCACCAGTAGAAGAGTGATACGGACCGTACACACGCAATGAATGTGGGGGTACAATGCGTTTCACACGTACACCAACGGCACCAATACAATAGTGATACGAGGCGTACACACGCCAGGAATGGAGGGCTACGAGTCACTCAAGGATGCCCATCAAGTACTTGTCATTGCATATTTTCATGTGCAGGCCCTAGGTGTGTCAGCCAGTGATATTACACAGGTCATCTCATCTAGTTGCACAATTGATGTGTGATGACCTGTGTACACATGTCATGTGTGATGAGGCACTATGTGGCACACATCACCTTGCCACTTGCCACATGTGTGTCTGTAGTCCAACTGTGTCATGCACAGCAGCAGTGGGATGGCACAGTCATCAACACCCGCACCTGTCTCCTGATGCCAGGGACAGGGACACTCTATCAACTGACATGTCATGATCAGCATGCCCCTATGTGACTATGTCAGGTGTGTGTCATGTGTTCCCAAGAGCTTGCTGTTAGTGTCCCGTCAACTGCATCTGCTGTTAGTGCATCCAACATGGGTCTGTGTGGAGATGGGCATGGCACACATCTACGCACACCATGTCACATGTGGATTCCCACGGCTGTAGGGTCTGTGTGCATCGGATATCATATTTTCCCAGGCATACATGCTGCGTCGTCTCAATGGCTGTGTTTTTTGTTGTCACGTGTACCCCTTCATCGCAATGTGTTTCATATGTACATTTGACATTCCATGTGACCTGTGCGTGTGCCTTGCAGTCAACTGTCTGGATGAGATGACATCCTTCCAATGCAGCTATGTGTGTCACTCCGGTGATATCTCTGGCTGTTCACTCAGACTTGCCCCCAGCTCATTTAAGGGCATGTCATGTAGACTTGACAATCAACAGGTGTATCTGGCTTTTCGTAGGAGTGCCAGCAAGCTGGCATATGTGTCCTGGATGTATTGCACACACCAGACTCCATAGTTACCTGATGTTTAGTGGCAGTTTAGCATGTGCTATGTTCATTGACATTGATGTAGGCAGACTCTCAATCTTCATTATTCCTAACAATGTCCTGCAGGGCACCGCCTGTCCCAAGTCCAATGCCAGACTTGGCTGCAATGAGGGAACGTGCCTGCATCCGACGTTACAGATTCACTCAAAGTTGATTGAGGACTTGACCGACAAGATGGCACCACACCTACAACCGCGACACAGGTATCCTACTGCGCTGACCCCCAAGATGAAGGTGATGGCAGCCGTACATTTTTTTGTCACAGGTACGTTTCAATTGACCATAGCTGATGTTGGTGGGATGTCACAGACAATGTTCAGCCATGTCCTGCGTGATGTTTTGGCAGCCATGTTGGAGCACCTTGATGAATTCATCAAATGTCCTACTCCTGAGGAGTTGACAGATGTCAAGGGTGATTTCTATTACCTGGGAGGGATGCCCCATGTCATTGCGTCCGTTGATGGGATGCATGTGGCTTTGGTACCACCACAGGCACAGGAGAAAGCCTATCGCAACCGTAAACATTACCACTCAATAAATGCCCTTGTGGTGTGTCTTACTAACATGCTGATTTCCCATGTCTGTGCACGTTTTCCAGGATCAGCACACGATGCCTTCATCATGAGGCGTAGCAGGGTGCCACAAATTATGCTGCGGCTGCACAACGAACGAGCATGTCTTGTTGGTGGGAATACTCTGTTTGTCCTGTGTGTTGCGGTATCTTTGGCTCTTACGGCATCTCCTGACCCACTTATTTACATGATGTTTCCATGTAGGGGACTCTGGATATCCCAACATGCCTTGGCTAATGACACCTCTCTGCAACCCAAGAACAGCTGCAGATCACCGGTACAACAATGCACAAGGGCAGACCAGGCGAGTGATTGAGAGGACGTTTGGCCTCCTGAAGAGCCGATTCCGGTGCCTCGACAAGACACGTGGGTCCCTCCCATATGCACCGGAGAAGGTGTGCAAAATCTTCATTGTGTGCTGCATGCTGCACAACATGGCCGTTGAGAAGGCAGTGCCACTCATCCTTGATCATGATGAGCAGCAACATCCCCCGTGGAGGATCCATGGCTTGGTCACGAGGCAAGTGATGAGGAGGAGGAGGATGATATCCGGAGTCAGCTCATACGCAACTTCTTCTCATAATGGTGAGTCACTGGGTATGAGTGTGCAAGCTTGTAGCATTGAGTGGCATGTGTTGCAATGTGTGTGTCCAGCTGACTGAATGCAAAGTGACTTTGATGTGTGTACTGATGTGTCACCCGAGTGATGATGTCATGCCACACAGTTTTACGGAGAGACTTTCTTTGAAATTTGAATGTGTCCAACATTGTTCAGGTTTCGTAACTGACCATGTGTGCGGCGGGATTTGTTTTAGGTGACTTCTTGTGTGTCTGTTATTCCCAGGTTTTTGCGCCTGTTGTCTGCTCGTGTCATCTTTGTCCTCCTGCTATTCCTCATGAGGATTGCAACTTGTGCTGAATCAGCATTCCATGCATGGACATGTGGAAATGTCAGTTTGGGTAAGGATTGCAGCAAGGCTTTTTGGTGGTGGTACGGGTTGGGAAAGTGTGGGGACTGCTTCTGTGCATGTTGTGGTACCATGCATACATGTCTTCTCACCATGGAGCATATAACATGTAGCATCACACCCATGACATGATAGTCACCCTTCTTAACAGTCATCTGTAGTGGAGTGTGGAGTCTGATGAAGGCATCAATGTGCGTAAACCTTGCCTCTGAAACATTGCGGATGCTATGGGTGGACATAGTGTGGGACATCACAACAACAGGCTCTATGGTGAATTGCAGCCTCTCCGTGTGCAGCAGGATGTGTTTGGCTCATCCCCTTAACTTGTGTGCCAGTTCATTGGGATTTACAACATTCGTGTTGTGAAGGAGGGGTCCAGCGTATGTCCCACATGTTCTGTCAACTGACCTGTGAGTCTGTTCGTATGGATGCATTTCCCTTTGTGTGAGTTTGTGCAATAAAGGTGTTCAGCACAATCCAAAGTGCCTCATCTCTGTCACTGCAGATCTCTTGCCAGTTTGCATGCGTCATCTATGGCATAATTGTCAAAGATTGAGCATATGAGTGTATGTGTACTTCGGCAACATGCATGCAGTTCTTCATGGCTAATAATCTCTATTGTGCATGAAGTACCTGGTTTTGTATGTATTTGTGCAGGTTGCTCCCCACAACGGGACGTCAACGCCTGCTGATGGTGTGTCTCCTGTGCGCAGCTCCGCATTTTGTTGCCTGATCCTGTGGCCGTCATTTTTGTTGATTCTTCATACATTTTCTCTGAGTGACCCATGAGTAACCTGACACTCCTTCCTTTACATACACCTGTTGCACTGTGGCTTTATGACCTCCTTGTCTTTGTGTGCTACTTTTTGCCTAGTTTCTCACCCCTTCCGCCTGCTGCAGCCTCACCTGCGGCACCGCCCCACCAAGTGCCCTGATTCTGCAACCCACACGCCTCCAAAATGCTCCTCCCTTCCCCGTCCACCCATTCTTAATGCAGCCAGTAGTTTTTCTGTGCCACTGTTGCGCCAACGCCGTGCCAAAGGCAGGACCGTCTGCACCTGCAACGTGCACAGTGCACGACCCTCTGGTCCTTGCATGACCCACGTCACACAACAGGCTCATGCTGCAGCCACCCTCCAAGCAATGTCCACCAGACAAGCAACCGCCTGCTATCAGGCAACCCCTAAGCGCACACACGACACCTTTGCATGCTGAGTGTGCAACTCCAACTGCCTACACAGCACTGCCCCGCCTACCAGACCCTGTCAGAACAACCAGGTCATGTGCCTCCTACTCCACACCGGCTCCGTCCACCAGCACGCCATTGGACTCTGTTACCTCCTCAACACAACAGCCCCACACATCACCTTCACGACAGTAACCTGGATAAAAGCATCCTCAGCACACAACTTCTTCATTGCCATCTCAGACGGATACAAGATCACCCGCAGGGACGGCACCAACAATCCCAGCAGATGACTTGCAATTTATTCACAAGTACACCCTCAGAGTCACATATCCGGTTTCGCACCAGCCCCCTGGCAACCCTCAGAGTAACACTCATCTACAGATCTCCAGGCCTACATACACAATTCCGCAAAGCCATCAACACGTACATCTGCATGCACGCCCTCACCTACACAGGCTACATGTGGCTGAGGGCCAGTAACTTCTTGCTGGAGGAGAACCACACCACCATCCATCATTGGTCCATCAACGTTTGCATCCACGTCTCCGACAAGCAACACACTGCCCCACACCCCGCTACCGATTCCCCAAAGATGATTGATGTAAGTCACCACAGACAAGCTGTGTGGGACACTCGAACCAACATCCCCGCCACACCCTGCAACCTCACACCATGGATCAGCAACTGATCCAACAATCTTGCCACATTGACGGACTTTCCTGTGAAGCAAAACAACAGTTAAGCCACCTGGGACAAGGCAGATCTACTGGACTCTTGTGCAAACCTTGCAACACAAAGAGCCATCAGTTACCTTACAGCCCTGGAAAACGCCACACACAGCCATCACCATATCATCAGCAAGGACAAGTGGAGATCCTTCAGATAGGGCCGAGGCACCAAAACACATGACATAAAGGAGCTCATCAGCATTGTGAGTGAACTGACAGCAGCTCTCCATACAAAAGACACCCCACCCTTGCAAGGCAGATCAAATCCCTTGCAACT
Source organism: Triturus cristatus (assembly GCF_964204655.1). NCBI lineage: Eukaryota > Metazoa > Chordata > Amphibia > Caudata > Salamandridae > Triturus > Triturus cristatus. The sequence goes on along the minus strand of NC_140592.1, from coordinate 873,990,298 downwards.
TTCTACCACTGCAAGCTCATGGACATACACGACAGCCTTGGCACACAGAGGCAGACAGCACTATTATCCGCGGGACAAACCCCCCTCAGTTTCTGGACTCCCGTCAGCAGCAAATACACCACCTGGCTCATGTGCACAATCCACTATGGCTCTCCATCAGGCCCCTTCCTACACAACATCTCAACCACATCATTCCCCATCCTTGAAGCCCACGTCCAGCACGTCATGAATGTCTCCTTTGAGTTTGCCACATTCCATGAGAGCTGGAGGCATGCAGAGACCCAGGCCCTTATTAAACAACGGACGGCAGTACCGCAGGATCTCCTGGAACATCACCCTGCTTCCCTACCCAGCAAATGTCATCAGGAAGATACTCAACGAGCAACTGATAAACTTCCTCCATGCAAACAGCTCCAGGCAACCGGCACCAGATCATCTTCCACAGTAATCACACCACTGCAACCATCATAATTGCCACCACCAACGACAACTTTGCCCTGCTCAACAATGGTGAGACCACCCCCATTGACCTCTCAACGGCATTCTACCCCATGTGCTACCACACTGTCAGCTCACACATCTCAAACACTGGTATCCAGAGGAGGGCCCAGGATTAAATCAACAAATAGCTCACCAGCAAGGCCCAGGGAGTCGGCCTCCACCCTTCAGCATGTGGTACACTGGGGTCATCTGGCCCATGCCCCAGGGCTCATCTCTCAGTGTGACGATCTTCAATGTCTCCATGACCGCCCTCTCCACCATCACATATGCACACGTCCTCATCATCATCTCGTATGCCATTGACACCCAGCTGCTCCTCACCCTCACCAAAGACCCAGCCATTGCCAGATCCATCCTTCAAGAAGGCATATGATCCGTTGATGAATGGCTGAACATCAGCCACCTGAGGCTGGACTTGGACAGGACTGAGGTCATCATCTGAGGATTGTCCCCTTAGGGCTGGGTCAACTCCTTGTGTCCCACCGGCCTGGGCACCGCACCAGCACCCAGTGGCCACGCACGCAAGCTGGTGTTCATCATGGACTCATCGCTCACAATTACCATGCAACTCAACATCATCTGTACCTCATGCTGCAACACCCTCCGCATGCTGCAAATGATCCACAGATAGATCCACTCCAAGGCAAGACAGACCGTCCCCCAGGTCCACGACACCAGCCGGGTCAACTACAGCAACGCCCTCTACGGAGGGACAACAGCAAACCTGCAGGAGAACTTGTCCACATCCAGGGTGCATCCGCACACCTCATCTTCAACATCCCCCGCCCCAGCCACATCACCGTCCACCTGAGATAGCTACAATGGCTCACTGTCTGCTGCAGGATCACCTTCAGACTCCTCACCCACACTCAGGAGGCACTCCACAACCCCAGACCCAAAACCAACCTTGGACGTCTGTCATCCAACACCCCGTTGGCCCAACTCCGTGCAGACAACCTTGCCCTGGCCACCATTCCTCACATCCACAGAACAACTGCATGCAGGAGATAGTTCTCCCACCTCGCCAAACAGACCTGGGACTCCCTCCCCGGGCACCTCCACATGACCCATGACCTCTACGCCTTCATGATACTCTTCCAAATTGGTCTGTCCGAGCAGTATTGCAAGCCCCCCTCAGCAGCTTGAGGCCATCACAGGTGAGTATTGGGCTCCATGTCTGTATTTGATGATACATTGTGACCCATGTGTGTCCTCGACCGGACTCAGATCCCAGTGTATGGATGGCTGGAGTTAGTTCCACACTCAGGCATACTTTGACATATCCCCACACTTATGTTGTGGACTCATGCGAAATGACTGCAACATCACATTATTTTATTGTTTATTATAGGTCTTGGGCGTGATTTCTGCAAGAAAAAGGTGCAATACAGGGACCATAGAATCCAAAGTTCCCAGAGGGAGATGGGATCCTTGGCGTTTGAAAGCAGCAGAGTCCAGACCACAGTGTTTGGCATCATTGGTCAGACTGTGAACAGCAAGTCCATGTGGCAGAGAATGTCAGTCAATGAGGTGATGCTGTTGCGTATGAAGGCCAGGGTCCAGGCCGGGTGACCTAGGAGATGTGGATGGGCCGCTGCCTCTCACGGTCTTTTCCGTGGACAACCCACCTTCCTTGGGGGACCCTCAGATGCAGGTCTTGACAATGCTTGGGACGCTCTGTCGGACAAATCCTCCTCCTCCTCCCTCCCTGTGGCTGGTGGTGGTCTTCGCCTGGTGTCACAAGGAGGGTTGCCCATGTTGTCTGCGGTCCTATGTCCTTTGCACTGCCAGGAGCTCAGCCAGTCTTGCCTCCATCCGTCCTTGGTGTTCTTGTTGACTGGCATGTTGCTCGGCCTGCTGGCTCTTCATCTCTGTGATGGTCCCCTTTATCTCTGTGAGTGTCCCAACTACCTGGCTGATCTCCCTGGTGTCACGCCGGTATGCCTCCATGATGTTGTGTACGTGTGACATACCGGTCTCTTCAGTTGGCAGGTCAGGTTCTCGCCTCCGCCTGCCTCCACTCCCACCACCCCTGCCCACACAAGCCTGGCCTGCCATTGTGGGCACATCGGGTCTACGGGACCCCTGAGGGATGGCAGTGGTGGTGTTGTCTGCCTCCTCCTGGTTGCCCGGCGAACCTTGTCCCTCCTGGTCAGACTGGCTCAGTTGTTCACTGCGGGCAGGGCTCCTCGGTGTCTCCTGGGATGTGGCAGGAATGGGGGTGGTGGTTGGCACAGATGTTCCTGAACCAGGTGCTGCAGGGGCTTGGACAGCAGAGGGTCCAGGTCGGTCGGGGTCCTCTGCGGAGTGTTGAGAGGCGTTGCTGCCGGTTGGATCAGGTTCCTCCCGAGCCTGGGACTGTGATTCTTCACCTCCATTGTTGGGGGGAGATTCATCACGTTGCCCTGTGTGTGAGAGACAGACAATGTTAATGCTGTTTCATGCAACATCCATGTTTCATACACATTCTAGTTGGCACTGTTCCTCTAGGTAGTTGTATGTGCCTAGCATTCTCCTCAATGTTCAGTTGTGGATGGGTATGTTGCGGGGGACAGATTGATATGTGTTCCTGAGTCTTTGACTTGTTGATTTTTGGCTTGGATGCTTCTTCGGCTATGTATTGGTCTTCTTGTGTTACATGTCCATTGTGACAGTGGGTAAATCCATTGCCTGTCCCGGGGGTGTCTGCTTATGTAAGGGGTGTGTGTGACAGGGCCTGCTGGTGGGTGTAGTGTGATTTGGCACTGGGGCTCCCAGGTGATGTAGCTGTCCCCCCATGGAGCATGCTGCCATGACAGTGAGTGTGAGTTCCTGTCCTAGATATCTGACCTTGTTGTCTTGGTGTTTGTGTTTGCACTGGTCACAGGAGGGCCTTGTGCTGCCTACACCAGGGCCCAGTGACAGCTATCTTGTCAGTACTTTCACAGTCCCTGTGCATTGGGCATGGTGCATGGGTATGTACCTGGGCCATATGGGATGAGGGCAATTGTGTCTGATTTGGAGTTCATCAATGCGTTTTGTGACACCCACCCTCCCAGCATACCGGACATCCATTCTTGGGTTTGTGCTTCGTGTAGCATGGGACATAGCATGGCCTTGCTTTCTCAATGGGGCATACACATGTTAGTGGCATTAGCGTTGTTTTTGACTATGGTTCTGGCCAGTGAGTGTTTGGAGGTAGTTGCGTCCATTTTGTGTAGTTGGGGTGTGGATGCTATTACCCCTATGTTACATAAGTTGTTTGTGTACTCACCAGGCTCTGGAACTCCTTGAAGTCCATGTACTCCCACCGGCGGAAGCAGGGCCATCACCTTCTCCTCCCAGGGATGGAAATGTACTGGTCTGCGGGGCCCACCACCTCCAGTGATGTTGCTCTGGGCGTAGTCGTCATTCATTTTTCGCTGCCCTCCACAGATCGTACCACCAGGCTTGGCATTCAGTCCTGGTCCTTCTGATGGGTGCAACAGCATTCACCCTATCGACGATCCTCTGCCACAGCCGTGATTTTTTGGCTATGCTGGCCTGTCTGACCAATGTTCCAAACAGCTGTGGCTCGACTCTGATAACTTCATTGACAAGGATCTCCAGCTCCTCCCTTGTGAACTTTGGATTCTTGTCTGTGGGCATGGTGTGAGGTGAGGGTGTGGATGGTTGTGGGTGTGTGGGTCTGAATGTGAAGTTGTGGGTCTGAATGTGAAGAGGGGGTATGTGTGAAGGAGGTTGTGGGAAGGTGTATATGTTAAGGTGGATGGGTGCAGTTGTTGGTGTTTGCTCTCTAGCTGCAGTGAGTCTGTTGCAAAGGCTCATGGTTTGTGTGTGTGGGCCCTTTTTATTGGTCCATTTGTGGGTGGGCCTCAGTTTGAATTTTTGGTGGGTGTGTTATAAGGGGTGGTTGTGAGTTTGCCCCGCTGTTTGCCTGTTTGGATGTGGCCAGGTCAGTCATTTCCATGTTTTGTGCACTGTAGACATGTTTTGTGGAGTTGTGCGAGTCGAATAGACCCTCCTTGTGCTGTTTTACATTGCCTATGTACGGTGCGTACATAGGCGATGTTGTTGTGAGGTGCGTACATACACGATGTTGGGGTATGCTCCGTACATACGCGATGTTGTTGTGAGGTGCGTTCATACGCGATGGTGGCGTACGCACCGTACATACGCGATGTCGGGGTACGCACCGTACATACGCGATGTTGTTGTAAGGTGCGTACATATGCGATGTTGGTAGACGCACCGTACATGCGCGATTTTGTTGTAAGTTGCGTACATACGAGATGTTGGCGTAGCACCGTACATGCGCGATGTTGTTGTAAGGTGCGCACATACGCGATGTTGGCATAGCACTGTACTTGCACGATGTTGTTGTAAGGTGCGTACATACGCGATGTTGGGGTACGCACCATACATACGCGATGTTGTTGTAAGGTGCATGCATGGGGGGCCTCTACGACTCGTACCCCTGTACGACTCGTACCCCGGGAACAACTTTTCCCGGGATACTAGTTGTACAAAGTTTGCTTCGTAACTGGTAAAGTAATTCCCCGTGTAAGGGACGTTTTCCGTACGAATCCTAAATCGGAAAGCCGGTCCGGATCGTACTTGTATGGTCGGACTGTATTTTTAGGATTCGTACGGAAAAGTGTCCGGGTCCGTCTCGTACAACTTTTCCCGATCCAATTCGTATGATTCGGGCCGATCCGTATGTATTTTTCCTGTATGAATCGCATTTAACGGGTGAGATGGGACTTGTACGATTCGTACGGGAAAAATTACGGCTACGAGTCGTACAGAAAAAAAAAATACAGGATCGGAATCAACCCCCAAATGTATTTGTGCAGTAGAAGGCAGTATCACAGCCTTTGAAATGTTCATAGCTTTGACTCATTTCACCCTCTGGCTTACAAGGTCCGATCTATTGTAAATACATCTTTTTAGAGTAAGTAGGCATATGTGAGAAATTGGGTTTATTTGTTGACCGGGGTGTGAGCCATGCTCAAATAACAGCCACAATTCCTTGCAGGATGAACCACAAAGAGTCACTAAATTAATCTGTGCTTAAACGTGGGTAGCTTCGCACAAAAAAGAGTCACCATAGTCAAGAAAATATCCCCTTTGGGCAGGCTTAATAAAGCAAGGCAAAGACACACATCACAACCAATTGTTCACCAGAACATAACACCATCACCATCAAAGGCCAAGTTATTACAAATATACAAATTATTTTATTAAAAATAACCACACATATGGTCAAGAACAATAGATCATCATACAATGTTTTATTGATCTACATTTCACAGGCTAACTGACTTTTTTTTGTAAATTTTTCTTTTTGTTAATGTGTATAGATTCAAAAATCCATGTGGAAGATATTATTTATCGTCCTGAGGAAGGTGTTGTTTTAAGCAGAGATACCCACCGAAACGCCTCAACGCAATTTGTGTAAAGGCATACTGTAGATTGTGGTGACATTTGTTATTTTTATTGCTCAAGTTCTTTGCACAACAATTATATGTGGAAACAAATGATCTTGATCTAATGTATGTGCCTTTTGGATGATTAAAAACTATCTTTCTTGCAGATTCTCCCCCCCCCAATTAACTTTGTTTAATAATTGCCTGTATGTTTTTAACTTTTTTAACATTGTATGATGATCTATTGTTCTTGACCATATGTGCGGTTATTTTTAATAAAATAATTTTTATATTTGTAATCACTTGGCCTTTGATGGTGGTGGTGTTATGTTCTGGTGTCAAATTGGTTGTGATGTGTGTCTTTGCCTTGCTTTATTAAGCCTGCCCAAAGGAGATCTTTTCTTGACTATGGTGACTCTCTTTTTGTGCCTACTCCTTTGGCATTTAAGGGGCCCGCTTATTGCCTTCATGTACAAAAAAGAGTCGCTCTTAACTTAAGCCTCATTGTAATTAAGGCAGTGCCGGTGCGATGCGGTTCACCATCATCCCACTCCAGCACCGCCAAACCCAAATGCTGCCTGCCTGCCAGATTACGATACTCATTGTTGTCTGGTGGGCGGGCAGCGTGGTGGTCCCACGGTGCTGAAGTAAAGAGCCTTTAATACTTCCCCGCTGTGGGACCGCCACAGTGTGTTCCAGTACGGCATGGACTGTAAAGTCCATGCCGTGCTGGAATTGGGGGGGGTGCTTGCACACAAGAGGGCACAACATGTGCCCCCCTGCATGCACCTACCTGCAGGGGGCATGGGGGGGGCCCTATAAGGCCTCTTTCTTTCCCCACCACCAGCTTTTACATAGCGGTGCTGACCGCCATGTATGGCTGGCGGTTGATAAATTCAAAATATGCATGGCCATGCCAAAGTGCGATGATCAAATGGTGGTCTGACCGCCAAACTTATTATACCGTGGTCAGACCACCAGTGCAGAAGTGGCTGGACTGGCACAGCTGCACCCCGCGAGCCTGGTGGTCCATGGACTGCCAGATGTGTAATAAGGCCCTCATAGGCAATGTGTAAAGTATTTATGCAGCTCACAAGCAATAAGGAAGATAAAACACAACACAAGATGACTCCCACACCAATTTAGAAAATAAAGTAACTATTAATAAATTGTTTGACACCAAAATAACAAAATCCGAATCAGTAGAACCTGTTTTTAAAGTGTTAAGTAAAAATGGGCACTTAAAAATCAAAGCTCCAACCACGGACATGTAATCGCACAAGACCGGTTCAAAGCTGAAAAATATTGCCGACCGCCATGGAGCGTGATTCAGATACAAGAAGGGATTGGGCTTAGTCAGTGCTTACCTTTGGACTTAAAAGAAATTTTGAGAAAATTCGTCGGAGAAGGAAAAGGATATTCAGCCAAAATTTCAAAATGTTAACATCAACCTACAGAAATATTGTGTTGGAAATATCATGATACAAAAATAGAATTAGCAAGAATACTGTTGACAAGAATACCAATTTTAGCGTAAGAATTGATGAAGTTAAAAATATAGAAAATGTAAATATTGATGAAAAAAAATCTATGTTGTAAATATCGATGTTAAAAATATCGTTGTTAATAATATTGATGTATAAATATTTGAATGTATTTTACTATATATTTTAATTGTATATGTTATGAATTGTTTGTATAAACATTGTTAATGTTGTTTAATATAGTTTGTGATTTATTTGTAGTTTTTAAATTTAATTTGAGTTTTTTTTTATCATTTTAAGTGCTGTAGTGGGTTGTGAGATTAATAGGTGTACAATAATTATTTCATTGATAATTATTTCTGTTAATTGTGCAATTTTGTTTTTTGAGACACATTGTGGGTTTTGTAGGGTTATAGAGTGGGAAGTAAATTAATTACTATCAATTAATTAATAATGATTTTATAAATATTAATCATTTAATGTGTGATTATTTATGTTAATTGTACAATAAATAAATGCAAGCTAAGTTTAGGTGTGGGTTGTCGGTTTTGTAGGGGTATAGTGTAGGCAGTAAATAAAATTAATTAATATTTAATGTTTATTTAACATTAACCATTTAATTGATAATTATTTGTATAATTATTTTTTAAGGTATGTTTAGGTATGGGTTGTGGGTTTTGTAGGGTGATAGGTGAGAAGTAAATTAATTATAATTAATTAATAATTATTTATTATCATAATTAATTATTTGTTTTTTTTGTACGGGTAACGGGTGTGTAGAAAATTAAGCATATGTTCATGTTTATTTAAAATAATTATTTAATTGATGAATTAATTATGTAAGTTTTGTCATTAAGATAATATTTAAGTTATGTTTTAGCTGTATGTAGGGGTAAAGTGTGGGAAGTTGATTAAAAACAATTAATTTATTATTAGCTAAATATATAGTTTAATTGTTTAATTGATAATTATGTGAATTATGTAACTAACATTTCTTACATTTATATATTAGGTGCAAGTAGTTGTTTTTGTATGGATAAAGGGTGGGAAGGTAATTAAAGATAATCAATTTAATATTAGAGTCTTATCATTAATATTTTGATTGAGAATTCATTACGTAAAATGTGCAAATATTATATATTGTAAAGATAAACTTAAAATGTGTGATGTGTACTTTGTATAGGTATAGGGTTCACAGTTATTTAAGTAATAACACATTTAAAAATAGTTAATTTCTTTTAGTTATGTTATTTAATATTGTATGTGTTAATTGTGCTGTGTTTTTGAATTGTAAATATCATTGTATTTTGGGGTGTTATTATTTTGTGAATATAGTTTGTGAGTTTAATTCTAATCATATTTGTGTTAATTTATATGTATTAGATCTGGGTAGGCACTCATCTTGGGTGCAGAGCTGAGCAGCTGACAATTCCCACCAACGACATTCAACGTGTTCTGCTGTCTTTTCCTGCCAAGATGAAATTAGCCCTCATAAATGTCTACTCAAGACCGGTGACCAACAGACAAGAGTCCGCCACCATAGATCACCTAGGGCACTTCATCCCAACCCTGGACCCAGCGTCCCTGTTAATTTTAGGAGGTGACTTCAACTGCCAATGCGTGCCACTTACCCATCTAACTCAAGAGGCCCCCTCAGAAGAAGATCTATAGAGAAGGCCAGGCCTTGCTAATAGATTACATCTTGGTGGAAACCAGAACCTGGGAAAAAGTCCTGGATTTCCACGTTCAACCGAGGTAGGATAGTGACCACAATGCCCTGTTTGCAATCCTGGAGCTGGTGAAACTTGGTGGGTCCACCCTCTGTCCCCCCTCATTGATCGGGCCTAGCGCTTTGAAGATCACCAATAATAGAAGGAAAGTTAGATGGAGCCACATCCAACACTCTCCCCGTAAACTGGCTAAAGTCTACCAGATAGTAACACCTACGATAGCCAGAATGTGGGAAGTTGGACAGGTGGAGGCAGCGGTAGAGGATAGAGATAAGATCCAGAAAATTCACGAGGAGCTAATTACAAAACTGACCGATATCTTCTACCCGGTGACTTCAAAGAGTGTAACTAATCGATCGAAACTTTTATGGTTTAACAACAAGTGCCGCATAGCAAAACGGGAGCTAGTGCACGCTGTGAAGGTTAAAGATAGGCCCAACATCAAACTAGCCAGACTCAGGTACAGGAGGACTACTCTGCAGGAAAAGAAAGGATGGGAAACAGAGAGGTGGGAAGTTCTTAGGTCTCTCTTAAGGGAAAATGACTTGAAATTGTTTTGGGGGATAGTGAGCACTGGAGATGGGGAAGGACGTTTGGCAATAGAACCCAACATAGCGCCCGAAGTGTGAGAGTCTCATTTTGAGTCTCTGTATGACGGTGAGGATGATGGTTCCTTTGTCCCAGATAGCAAGAGTTTAACTCCAGAGCTTTGCCAGGAGAGGGGTTGGGATATAACCATGCTGGAAGTTGGAAATGCCATTAACAGTCTGCACCCCAATAAGGCCCCAGGTCTGGATAGACTACCGGGGGACCTTTTTCAGGAGGAACCCAGTATATGGGTCCCTTATCTGTGGGCTCTATTTAACGCTATCCTGAAGGGCACAACCCCCCCCAATACCTGGAATGGCGCTGAGATCGTACCAATATTTAAAAAAGGCTGCCCTCTGTTACCCTCCAACTACAGGCCCATCAGCTTAATCAACATCTCTCAAAAACTGATGGGCAGGGTCCTTCTGGCCCGGATACAGGGGTGGATTGAGGAAGAGGAGATTCTGAGTCCATATCAGGCTGGCTTCAGATCAAACATGTCAACCGTGGACCAGATTTTCAGATTACTGCTATTATTCTGGAAAACGGTGAAGATGGAGGGTGGCAGCCTCTATCTTATATTTGTTGATCTGAAGTCAGCCTTTGATCTCGTTCCCAGGAAGAAACTCTGGGAAGTGCTTAGTGATTTCGGGATCCCCCCCCTATCTACTCAATGTGCTAGTGAGGCTACATACTGGCAACTATGCACAGGTGAGATGCGGAAAACAAGGGGAACTTTATACACGCTTCCCTGTCAGAAAGTGGGTGAGACAGATATGCGTTCTAGACCCCACCTTATTTTGCCTCTACATTAATGGGCTCATCGACTTTCTCAACAATATAAAAGACATCGACGCCCTAAAGTTAGCCACTGGGAAGAGACCTGCATTGATATTCGTGGACGATACTTTGTTATTGTCCAAGTCACCCCTAGGTATCCAACGTATTTTGGACGGGTTTGCACAGTTTTGCTTTAAGAGAGGCTTGGAGATTAATTTAGCCAAGACCAAATTTATGGTCTTCAATCCCCCGAAGAGTACGTGTCCAAATCCCTCCCTCAATGGTACCCTCCTCGAAAAAGTGAGGATATTCGACTACCTGGGTATCACACTATCTGAGCAATTTGGGTGGGGCCAAGACCAGACTCAGGTTAAATCAAACAGTGGGCGGGATCATGAAACTATTCAGAACATCTGTATACAACCCGGCAGCACCTGTGGTTGAGATATACAAGGCCCAAGCTAGGGGGGCTACACTATATGGGGCAGAGCTCTGGGGGCACTGTTCTACTTCTGATCTCGTCAAGCTGGAAAACAATTTCATGAGACAGCTTATAGGCCTTCCACGCAACACTCCACTAGTTCCCCTTCGTCTGGATTTGGGCTTGAGGCCAATTGACGAAGAGCTTGCCCTTAGGAAACTGATTTTTTGGCACCGGGTATGGGTAACACCAGAGTTGTCCTCCTTTAGAGCCGAGCTAAAGGAGCTTTTGCCAAGATTAAATCCCAGTAAATTGCTGTGGCTGGCCCACATTAGGAATCTTTCTGCTAGGCTTGGTAGGCCAGAGCTATGGTTATCTCCAGAGCTCTCTTGTGCCTTGACATCTAGGCTGGATATCGTAAATCAATACAGGCAATCCAACCTTTTGTCCCTACAAGAAAGTGCCAAAGAGGGCACGTTGACGATGGAGTTTTTACAAATCAAAGAGGTATACAAAAAAGAATCCTTTTTGGATGTAATCTACCCTCCTCTGGCTAGGAAACTGTATTTACAGTTTAGATTTGGGAATTTACCATTGGCAGTGCACTCCAGCCTATGGGCCCCTGAGAACTTGAGTGTGTGTCCTGTATGACAAATCAACGGCCGAGACTGAAACCCATGTTCTGTTTTTCTGCCCTGCAGATGTTTTGCCCCGTAAATGTTGGATTATCCAAATATGCAAAAACCTTGGGCTTGTTAGTTGTCAAGAGGCCCACAAAGTGCTTAAATATGATACTGATGCTCCAATTGTATTTGCCGTTTCGCGTTTTTTAAATGCCATGTGGCACATAAGGAGAGGGTTTTTAAAGTAATTACAGGGGAGGAGCACATGACTAAAATCACTATAAGTAACTCTCTGTGTGTTTTTCAAATTAAGTTTTAACAACTTTTCTAAAACTTGGCATATGTGTTTTAAAGTTTGCTTTTATAAATTTTAAATTCTTGTGTAGATGTCAGCTCCTATAGAATGTAAGGGTTGCAAATATTGATCAGTCTGTGTAAATACGTGTGGTCTTTTATTTTATGTACTTTTATGGCTCGAGCGGACGAAATAAAGTTCTTTTGATTGATTGATATGTATTAAACATTGTAATAAATATGTAATTTGTATATTTTTATACAATATATACATAGGCATTTTATATTTAAATATATACTTTTTTTTATTTATTATAGTTTTAAAAATATTTTAATTTCTTGATGTGAATTAGTATGTTTCTAATCTGGCACAGAGTGCAGTGGGAGTAAAAAATGTTACCCCTCCGCAATCCAACACTTTCACTACTGTTGCACTGACTGGAATGGGAATAGTACATTATACCCCTCTGCAATCCAATACTTTCCCTACTGTTGCACTAACTGGAGTAGGAATAGTCAATTTTACCCCTCCGCAACAAAACACTTTCCCTACTGTTGCACTGACTGGAGTAGTTGAAATAGTAATTGTTACCACTCTGCAATCCAACACTTTCCCTTCTGTTACAAAGATTGGAGTGGGAATAGTACATTTTACACCTCTTAATCCACCACTTTCCCTACTGTTGCACTGACTGGAGTGGGAATGGTACATTTTACCCCTTCTGTAATCCAATAGTTTCCCTACTGTTGCACTGACGTAGAGGGAATAGTACATTTTACCCCTCCTGAGTCCAACACTTTCCCGACTGTTGCAGAAATTGGAGAGCAAATAGTATATTTATTATTTGTAGAATTGTATAGTTTCCTTTATATTGTTTATATTTATATTATTATGTTTTTGTGTATTTAAAATTATATTTATAATTATGAATATTTTTCAAATGTAATATATTTTTGGGGAATTCTAATTTTTTATGTTGTTGACTTTTTATATTAAATTAAACTGGTGTGTTTTTAAAAAAAAATAATGGGCCTCCTTAAAATGCTGGCTGGACATCTTCCAACTGCCATCATGGCAGAAGCAGGACTGCCCGAGTAGTAGGCGGTGCTCCCGCTGTCCGCATTATAAGGCGACCACCCTCAAGGTGGTCGCAATGTGTATACTTTGTATTGCGGCATGTGCTGCGGGCTTTAGCACATGGTGTAGTACAAATCATACACATCTGACATACCCCTGCACCATGTGGCAGGCACCACATGGTGCTCCCCAGGGCCCATATCGGAGGGCCAATGGGGAAGGGAGGCCTGCTACAGGCCCCCAAGTCACTTGTCAGCTGCGTTTTCATGGCAGGGTAACCGCCCTGAAACGGCTGGCAGAAAGAGACATTGTAATCCCTACGGTGGTGACTGAGCAGGCACCACCACTGTTGTAGGGATTACCGCCCACCCTCCATCCGCCCACCAGCATGATGTGGAGGGCGGTCCTGCAGGGTCCGATGGCTGTGGGACCGCCACAGACTGCCTGTAAAAAAAATTGTATAAAATTAAAATAGTAGTTTAATATTATTTTAAATTAAAAATATGTAAAGAATCATATATATATTTATATATATATGTGTGTGTGTTTTATTTTTAAAATTAAGTATGATAGTTATATTTATTTTAAAATTAATTAAATACATTTAATTATTATTCTATTACTGTTAATTTTAATATATTTAATGTTTACAATTTATATTTATATATATTTAAAAGAATAATATTTTTGAGAACAATATTAATGACAACGATATTTTTTCCTATTATTTTGTCATTTCCATTCTAAGTATGAGATGAAGATATTTTTGTGACAATATTTCTGTAGGATGATATTTTCAGTGACGATATTTTGTCACTGAACCAAGGAAACGTTCAGAGGTGCATGGCTGCAGGCTGTGTGTTATGTGCTGTTTATCTTGCTTCAACATTCTGCTGTTTGTCCTCCACTACACAGTGTCTATGGAGGGAGTAACATCGCCTAGGAGCCTTGGGTCGAGAGGCAGTAAACTTACGAGTTTGAACGTGTGGGAGTGGGCCACCATGCTACCACCCCGCTCCCACACCGCCAAACAGAGGCCCTGCCATCCAGATTGCAAGTGAAATCATGGTCTGGTGTGTGGGCCACGTGGCAGTCCCACAGCACTGCTGTAAAAAGACTCAAATGTGAGCCTTAATATTGCATGGCTGCGGGACCGCCACAGTGCGTTCCAGCACAGCATTGACTGAGAAGTCCATGCCATGCTGGAACTGAGGGTGCATACACACAGGGGGGCCAGCATGCATGGGGCAATAGGCGGCCGGTAGGGCCTACTTTGTTTTATGAGCGCCAGCAGTTTCATGGAGTAAAAATCTCTATGAGATCACTGGTGGTCATGAAACTCGTAATATGCATGGCGGTGCTCCAGCTGCACCACCATCATATTGTGTGCCCCTGACCGCTGTGCCACCACCAGGGAACCAGCATTCCCTGGCGGTTGTGGTGGACCAATGGCGGAGGTGGTAGGACTGGCGCCACGGTGAGTTTGCCGGTCCACAGACCCAGGTGCCCCCCCCTGCAAAACCAGGTAGTTTTTGATACGTAATTTTGAAGTATCCACAATAAGTTTATGGCCCTTGCCTGTTACGGGTACTTGACCCACCCACACTAGTGAGGTACCATTTTTATCGGGAGACCTGCAGGAACGCAGGGTGGTAGGAAATTTGTGTCAGCCCAGTGATCCTACAACTTTCCCACACAAAATGTGTGAAAAGTTTGATTTTTTCAGCAATATTTGAGGTTTGCAGGGGATTCTGGGTAGGGAAGCTTTGGGGGTGCCCTGCAAGCCATACCTCACTGGACTCCCCAGGGTGACTAGTTGTTAGAAATGTGTGGGTTTGGTAGGTTTTCCTAGATGGCTGCTGAGCCTGGGGTCAAAAACCCAGATGACCCCACTGCAAAACCAGGTCATTTTATGATAGGTAATTTAGAAGTCTCCACAATACGTTTAGGGCTCTTGTCTGTCACGGGCACTATGCCTACCCACATAAGTGAGGTACCATTTTCCTCTGAAGACTTTGGAGAATGCGGGGTGGGTGGAACTTTGTGGATCCACGCAGATTCCAGAATTTTCCTTCACAGAAATGTGAGGAATTTGTTTTTACAAAGTTTGAGGTTTGCAAGGGATTCTGGGTAACAGAACCTGGTAAGAGCCAGACATGTCACCCCCTCCAGGAATTCCCTGGGTGCCTAGTTTTAAAAAATGTATAGGTTTGCTAAGTTTCCTTAGGTGCTGGCAGACCTAGGGTTCAAAATCTACAGCTAGGCACTTTGCAAGAAAGGGGTCAGTTTTCACAGTAAAAATGTGGTGTGTCCATGTTGCATTTTGGGCTGTTTCTTGTGTCGGGCTCTAGGCCTACCCACACAAGTGAGGTACCATTTCTCTTGGAAGACTTTGGAGAACGCAGGGTGGGTGGAATTTTGTGGATCCATGCAGATTCCGGAACTTTCCATCACAGAAATGTGAGGAAAATTTGTTTTTTTTAACAAGGTTTGCTAAGTTTCCTTAGGTGCCGGCAAAGCTAGGGTTCAAAAACCACAGCTAGGCACTTTGAAAAAAAGGTCAGTTTTCACTGTAAAAATGTGGTGGCAGATTTACAAGCCCCCTGCGCCACCAGTACATAAATATTTGTGACGTACTGGTGGCGCATGTTTGTGCTCCATATTTACAATGACAGGAAAAGCCACCCTGCGTGGCTTTTAATGTCCTTGAAAATATGGCCCAGTTACATGCAGTACTTTGTGTAAAAGGGGCGTTCCATGGGTGGTGCTGTGGGTTTTCCCACGTAACACCCATGAAACAGGACACATTTCCATGGGGTGGCGGAGCGAGGTGCAACAAAGAGAAATGTTTTCATTCTTCTTGTTTTTTCCTCTTTCAATGCGTGCTGCAATCTACAGCATGCGTTGAAAGAGGAAAATGCCTGTAGTGATTGATTTTGTGCAGAAAGGTGCCCCTTCTTGCACAAAAACAATCTCCCCATGATGCAGGCATCCTTGCACCATGGTGCAAGGGTGCCTGCGCCAGTGCATACCAGCAGTTTGTGCGCCAGCGCAGAGGAGAGCACAGGAATGCAACATATTATTGTAAATATGTTGAATTCCTGTGCTTTGGAAGTGCCACAGCATGGCGCAGCCAAAGCGCTTGCGTTGCCGGGCTGCGGCACTTCCTTGTAAATCTGCCCCGCGGTGTGTTCATATTGCGTTTTGGGCCATTTCCTGTTGCGGGTACTAGGCCTACCCACACAAGTGAGGTACCAATTTTCTCAAAAGACTTTCGGGAATGCGGGGTAGGAGTAATTTTGTGGATCCACACAGATTCACAGATTCCAGAACATTCCATCACAGAAATGTGAGGAAAATGTGTTTTCTTTTACAAAGTTTGAGGTTTGCAAGGGATTCTGGGTAACAGAACCTGGTAAGAGCAACTCAAGTCACCCCATCCTAGATTCCTCTGGGTGTCTAGTTTAAAAAAAATTATAGGTTTGCTAGGTTTTCCTAGGTGCCGGCTGAGCTATGGTTCAAAATCCACAGCTAGGCACTTTGCATAAAAGGGTCTGTTTTCACTGCAAAAATGTGAGTGTCCACGTTGTGTTTTGGGCCGTTTCCTGTCGTCGCGGGCACTAGGCCTACCCACACAAGGGTGGTGCCATTCTTATTGGGAGACGTAGGGAAACACAGAATTGTAGAGCAACTGTTATTAACTATTGACTTTCAATGCATTTCCACCTTCCAAATATAAGACAATGTGTAAAAAATAAGTCACTTTGAAAAATGTCCTATAATACACATGCTAGTATAGATACACACAATTCTGGAGATGTGCAAAAAGCTACTGTTTCTAAAATCTGTATTTGGTTCCCATTTCAGAAATACATTGGTGTCTTTCATACCGATTTTTCACTGTTTTTATTTTCCCAAATGAATTGCTGTATACCCGGTACACAAAAAAAACCATTGCAAGACACTTCTCAGTTATTGGCTCTGGGTTCCTCAGGTTCTTGGTGAACCTACAAGTCCTATATATCCTCATAACCAGAAGGGTCCAGCGGATGTAATGGTATATTGCTTTCAAATATCTGTCATACTTGGAAGAAGTTACAGGTGAAAATGTTGGCACAAATGGCTGTTTTTTAACTCATTTTCACTTTTCCCTATTTTCAACTGTTAGTTTCTAAAATAAAAACCTTAAAGGATCTACACAAATGATCCCTTGATGAATTCAGAATGTTTTCTACTTTTCTGAAATGTATAGCTTTACAGGATCCATTATTGCTCTTATACCAATTTTTACCATTAACTCAAAGGAGGTTGAAAGGACAGAAAATAGCAAAAATAGGCTATGTCCCAGTAAAATGCCAAAACTGTGTAAAAAATGTTGGTTGTCTGACAAAAGTCCGTCAATCCCTGAAAGCTGTCAAGATGGTGATTTCACCACCAGAAACCCTTTGTTGATACCATTTGCAGGGAAAAAACACAGACTCTTTCATCTGCTGCAATTTTTTCCCATTTTTCAAAAAAACAAACAAAATGTAGCTGTATTTTGGCTAATTTCTGGGTCCCCTCCAGGGGAATCAACAAACCCTGGGTATGTTTAAATTCCCCATGATGTTGGAAGAAAAGGATGCAAATTTCGCGTGGATACCTTATGTGGTCAAAAGGTTACAGGGGCCTAAGCGTGAACTACCCCAAATAGCCAAAAAAAGACTTAGCACAGGGGGGAACAGGCTTAGCAGTGAAGGGTTTAAAAGGTGCCAAATGTGGTTTATTCTCCACAATGAAATTTATAGTCTCTTGCAAGGAGAAATGTATAACAGGATGGTTTTGTGATTACCCTGTGATTGGACTGGAAGCTATTTAATACATTTTTTCAATTGTCTCTCCAGTCTCAGAGCAGATTGGAAAATCTTCTGACAGAAAAAGATTGATAACTCATCACAAAAAGTTTGTGAAGTCTGTTAAATGGTTGTTGAGTTGGAAAATGGTTCAATTTTTCAACACGTCTAAACACTAATTTCCCCATATATTGGGCTGAAGTGAACAGTTCCCTGGAATAATATAATTTAACACTTTTTAATTGCTGCTACATATTCTGAACATTTAGCTTTAATGGTTAATTTCTCACCTGGTGCATATTCGATTCTCCATTGCATCTACCTTGCAAAGACCTCCTTATCGGCTCAAGAGATTAATGAAGCCATTTGTTCTGGTACTATTTGTGATAAGAGTACTTTATCCAGAGTATTTTTGATGGATTGATTAAATACCTGGAGCTTTTCATTATATGATGGGGACTGTGCCATCTGCATCTGTCCATACCAGTCCATTGCTGGAAAAATATAGTCAAGGAGATGATCTGCAACGTCAACACATTTTGCATTCTAAATTGAGTAGGAACATAGCATGCAGAAGAACAACATGAAGTGGGCTGGGTGCAACCCAATTTTATATCACCCAATAAGATAACATTCTTAATACTAAAAATAAGATGGGGCAGACCGGGTCAATAGACTGGCATATAAATTAAATCAGCAAAGAAGCATGCTTTGCACTGGAGCGCGTAGGTCAACAGCATCGTTTTTAAATCTGGCTCAGTGTTTACTCAGTGGATTGCTTGAGATTTAATGTAGAAACACAGAGAAGATTGTACTACATTCTCTGCAGTTAGGGCTACTGTCTTTTCTAGTCAATCGGATAGTTTACATCCAACTTAAACAGTATATGGTATGGAATGTACCATCCTTTCTCACCTGGAGTGTGATAGGTGCAAAGGCAGCCAACAGAGACAAAGACAAGTGCTGCATGCATGCATACATCTGTCATAATGTATCCATTTACTAGTCCACTCTTACCAAGATGACTGAACAAATGAGAGGTGGAAGTTGCTAGCTATAGATTTCTAACAACGAGTAAATTATCAAGGCCAGAGCTGGTGCCCGAAGTCAAACCAAGAAGGCAATGAAAATACACAAATCCTAAAATTAAAAGACACCGCTCTCCCACACCAGCAAATCCGATATAAGAGATAGAGGTAAGGGAATTTCCATGGGTAAGCATAACAAAGCTGGGAGATGTTAAAGGACTGTGTAAAAAACAATCACACACAGCTGTGAAATGGCCAGCTGCTGGCAGTGATACAACCAGGGTGCTAGGGACCCCAATTCAAGCATGGAAAATAAGCCCCAATGTTGAGTCTTAAAAAATCCATAACTGGGGTGCACAGGCCACCCACTGCCTTGCTGTCTGGTGCCACCGCACCTGCTGCACCATTCGTAGGTACGCCGCTGGCTGCCGGATTGAGAGTGAACAATGAAAGCAAACAACTAGAACACAACCTCTGCAATGCCTGATAAAATGCTAGTTTATAAGACAATGGTGGCAGATTATCAATTAGGAAAATACCAATGCGGAGACAGCCTGAAGTAAAACTAAGAGAATATAAGCCTATTACTGCCGACTCCTAAATTCCCCCACAATACAAAAGCAAAATCCGTGATGAAGTATGTTCCAAGTTATGAGTGAAGTTTTAAACACTTGGGGGCAGATTCACAAGCTTTTTGCATCATTTTTCCACCGCTGTTACGTCACTTTTGCGATCTAAAAATGCAACCCATTTACAATGTGATTCATCTAGGGAAATGCGTCACGTTGTAAAGCCCTGCATCAATTTATATGTGCGTCGGGTATAATGTATGCAGGGTGGGCGTTCCAACGCAAAAATGCCTTGTAGAAGTGATGCAGTGATATCTGCAAGATATCACTGCGTCACTTCTAGGACGCCACAGTGTCAAAACCTTAGGAGTGATGCAGCACAATGACGATAGGCCTCCAAATGCATTGCTGGAGTTGCGTCATGCTTGCAACATGACTCCAGCAATGTGTGACTTTTGCTCCAACAGATGCGTCAGAATTTCTGACGCATCTGTCAATCCTTGCGCCATGGTGCACCGTATTGTAAATACGGAGCATTCATGGTGGCAAAAGGGTTTCTCAAGGTGGCGCAAGGAAAGTGACTCATCTCAACAGATGCGTCACTTTCTTGTAAATCTGCCCCTTGGATCTGGTAATACACGAGCCACGAACTAGCCAGTCACCGGTTTACGCTTTGATAGTCAGGCTGCTATACCCAGCTGTAGGGTCAACCGAGGATGCCATTCAGGGTTAACATGCTCAGGTCTGCTGCAGTCGCACTTGCCTTCATACCTACCAAAATATCCGCAAGAGATAATTAGCTCACGCGTTTGAATCAATCAAGAAATCAAAATATTGCAAACACGCGTATAAATCCTTTCACCTCGGATTTGTAATTTTGCACACTTCGAACGGTAACAAACCATTTGTTGTTGGCGTTGTTTTGCATGTGCTACTCAAATATAGAAATATGTTTCATTGCTTCTCCTCTATTACATATGGTAACAATGTTCTACTTTGGCAAAACCATTAAATAAATCGCAGTGCAGAAAGCGAAGATATCCACAAGTATACTTAACTAATGACTGTAGACCCTTGCACAGCAAAGACCTCCATTTCCTCCCTGCCTGGTGGTAGTCGTCTTTCTCTGGCAGTTATCTGGGGGCACTTGGTAATAAGAGGAAACTTCCAACCACTCATCAAGGTGACACAACAAGTCCTATGATGGAAACATCTTGCATCAACATCTTCTTAAGCATGATGAGAGAAGAAATATGTTGAAGAGTTCTATTTCAGCTAGGGAATTTGGGATGGCTACAACAAATCCTAGATATATACACTTGGTAATAAACAGCATGTTTTTTCATTCACATATAGCTTCCTTAATACAGTAAATCATAACATCGAGGATTGTTAATAAAAATCAACATTCAAAAACAGCATTACCCCCCCCTAGAGCCTTGAGACCCTCACGGGTATGTAGTGCGCTTTACAAATGCTATGATTGATTGATTGATTGATTGATTGTTTCCATTATGAAAACACTGGGCAGACATAACTTGTAGAACGTGACCTGATTTAGGCATGCGCCCGCCATCTGTCAGGGTGGTAGACAATAACAAATGTGCCCATCACCACTGGAGGTCATTCCTTCACCACCTTGGTTGGACTACTGATGGAGCAAGGTTTCATATTAAACAAACTTGCTTGTATGCAATCCTCTCAAATAACATGTAATGCCATCACTACCACCCACCATAGACGGAGATCTCAGTCGGCCCAGTGGAGATCTCTGTGTCCTTAGTGGAGCTGCTATCACAGCGACTCCTCTAAAGGCATTGAAAGCTTAGTGGTTCTGGCTAACGCAAACCAAACGTCCACCCCCCCAAAACAAAACTTTCAACCTGGTTGTTTGTTTTTGACTAACAAAAAGAAATGGTCCTGACACTCTGGGACTTTTATCTAGTGGTCCAAATGGCAAAAAAGTACACCAGACGATTTGTACAAAATGGGGAGAATGGTCTGATTAACCAATTCCTTTAGCCTACCTGTGTAGGGTTTTTTCCATGGCAGAGCCATTGGGGGCTGCCGACTCTGAGTATGGCGAACGCATCCTCAGATTAGCAGACATGTTTGTGATGGAGTACCCTGTCCGCCAAACTCTAAATCATGCCCTGTGCTTGTTCTTCCACGTACTTACCTTATGTAAACCGATATTTTAAAGTCTTACCTCACCATTTGTTTTGTTCTCAATGTTTAAGTTGTAATTGTGTTCTTCTTCTAGTGCACTATACATTCATCGTGTTCATTAGCATCACACAGTGAATCATAATGAGCACATGATTGTCAGGCAGCTCAAGAGACTCCATTATTGACTCATGTGGCCCTGCTACCTGCGAAGCATTTAGTCAGTGATTATTCAATAAATGCAACAATTGATGAATCTCGGGGTCGTCGGATATTGCACTAATTCTTAGAATGAAAACTTGATTTCTTGATTGCTTTCATCGATTATAAAATCATTCGCAGGCACTTAGCTACCCACTTAACGAAAACAAAAATGTTAACCATTGCTGAGATGGGAGAAAGGACTATTCCAATAAAGAATAAAAAGAATTGCATGTTCAAATTACAAACTCTTACACGTGTCTGAATGATCTCCCCAATATAAAAAAAATGAAGAATACATTTTACTAATGAAATCCTTTTAAATAAACGTGTATTCTATTTGGTGATCGTGGCAGCTTCTCTTTTTAAATTAACATTCATGCAATTTGTACCTTGATTCTTTGTAGTTTTCTACATGGCGAAAAAAAACGTGAGCATTGGAGGGCTTCACTTACAACAAAGTATGTTTTTTTTTAGTTTTCAGACACAGAGAGCTTAACTGATTTGTCCAGAATCACAGGATGCTGAGCCGACGCCAGGACTAGAACCAACTTTCCAGGGACATCTGAAACCTTTGGGGGCACACGGGCCAAACATATTTTGGGGCTCTCTGTGTTCAATAACTTTGTATTTCCAATCCATTTTCAGCTCATTCAGGCTCATTGAATTATACATTAACATTTCAAAAACTGCACAAAAAAGGAAGACAAATGATAGGCAATTACTTAAATAAAATCTGCACAGATTCACCCATACCCTTTAACACCCTCCTTTCCTTGACGCGACTTTCAACTGTTTTGATTCACACATACCACACCATGGGGCATCATGAGGCGATCCCACTATGAGGTTATAGTCTCTTTGCCAACATTCTATGACCAACAGAGGTAGGAGTTTTGAAATTTCAAATATGCCAATTTGCATATCAATGACATCACATTAAAAGACATCACAAAACCTTTAACATGACAATTAGACGAAATGACCGCACACCACATTATTTGGATGATGTGCCCTTTGATTCCGAGAACATCACTAAGAGGTGTGAAGACTTGGCTAAACTCATAAAGATATTTCATTTTGCACAATGGAAACATAGCAGCAGATGAGGACTGCAAACCCCATCCAAGAAAGAGAAGGGACAGAAGCAAGCAAAGGGACAAAAGCAATGAATACAAGCTCAAGGGATAGAGCGACAGAAGGGTGGATAAGAGAGCATTAAACAGAGTAGCAATTAAGTGAAGAACCTCAGGCTATCACAGATAAAGTGATGGGGAGGGATGAGTGAGGGGAAAGGGGAAGGAGAAGGTAGAAGTAAGAATGAGACGGTAATTTACAATGAGAATATGGAAGGAAGAAAAGGGGGGTGAGGAGGATACGAACTGGGAAAAGGATGAGTGATCAGAAGAAAGAGAAAAAAATCAGATGACAAAAGAAAAGCTCGAGGAGGCAGGCGCCCAGATAGCCCTAGGGTTGACAGAGTGTTCTTTACAAATGCTCTTTGATTGATTGATAGAATGTGGCATGTGAGTAAAAAGTGTTGGAAGGAGGATAGTGAAACTGAGTTTTAAGGGAGAGTAAAGTGATGGGGAAAATAGAATCATGAGGAGCAAAAGTGGAAAGACAAGAGAGAGAAGGTGGAGTGTAGTGAGAAAGGGGGGGTCAAGGAATATCTATAGAGAAAGTGTTAAGAATAGAAAGAAGGTGCAGAGAGGGAAAGAAAGAAAAAGAAATGACTAGAAATGTGGTTGTCAAAGGTTTGAGGCCATGTGCCATTTCTTGGGGAAGCAGAGCATGCCTATGTATTATGTTCATTGGCTCTATATCTCAATTGTTAAGCTCAGACCAGTATCTTCCTGCAACGTAGGAACCACTAATATAGGACATTTCATCAAATTGTATGACTCCACAGTCATACCATTATGTCTGAGTATGTCTGAAATTCAGATTGATATCTGTGGTTTAGGAAAAAATCACTGATTCACTCATTCATTCACTAACCTGTCCCTGGTACCCTCACACTCACCCGCTTGCCCAGCCACAACCTGAAGGCACTCACAGCATTCTCGCAGTCACGTACTTGTTCGCTGATAGTTTTTTCATTCAATACTCACCCATAGCATGCACTTACAATACTGTTTCAAATCTGCAAATGTTACCTCGTTAGGAGTTAAGAGAAAAGTCCCGATCCATGTGCAAACCCGTTTTTGCACAGGGATGAGAAGTACAAGTTGAGTGATAATTATGACACCTCCACAGTTTTCTACTGATAAATTTCGGCAGGTTAAACTTGCTGAAATTTATCAAGGGAAAGTTCCCTGAAAAAAAGACAAAACATTTGTTATTTGGTATGTTAAAAACCAATTCCTCATGTTATGCACGATTTTTCATGTACAAACTTAAACTAGGGGTTACTTACCATATATAATATATATCCAGTAGCGGTCCGTGGAGGGAGTTCGGTGAGGCAGTGAGGCGGGGCGGGGAGGGGCAGGGTGGGGAAATGTAAACACCGGAATATGGATGAACAGAGGTAAGTACACATTTAAATAAATAAAACGAATTCCGTTGCGCGCGCTGCATCGCATTTTGCGATGTAGCGCGGGCGAAGGAATTCATTTAATTTATTTAAATGTGTACTTATCTCCGTTCATCCATATTCCGGTGTTTACATTTCCCCACCCTGCCCCTCCCCCGCCCTGCCTCACTGCCCCACCGAACTCCCTCCACGGACCGCTACTGTATATACCTCACCTTGTGGTAATATAATTTTCTTTTCCCCTGCTATATTCTGACGAGTTTGACCTTCCTCAATTTAAGGAACAGCGAAATATTTACTGCACGGGGGGATTATTCACAATGACGGGCTATAACTATCGCAAACGTCATTTTTCGGCAGAAAAGTTGTCGCCGCCTAACTCTGAATATTATCGGCAAGTTAGCGGCGTATTAACAAGCCGTTGCTACATGGTGATAATAACAGGGAACAGCGGCTAAAACAGCCGATAACATTATCACGATAGCGATAGTTATTCCGGCGTTAGCCGACGATACCTTCTATTCGCGCAAGAAAAGTCCCATCTCCCCTCCTGGCGATATTGCCTTGTGCCCTTCAGTATCTATTGTGGAATCCTTCTTTTATACCTGGCATCAAGTTTCTGACCGCAGACTCATTCAGGATGGTTTCTAAGTGACTGCCATGACCTGTGCCTGAAAGTCTGTTTGCAGGTTTACTCTTGTGGCAAGGTGGTGTGATGCTGCAGTAGTTTATGTGCATCCTGTGATGGACATAATAGCATTGGTGCTACTTGTTATGTGTACTTACCTGAGCACATTGGGCTATGGTGTAATGCTTGTATTATTCGTTGGGGCTATGAGGACGTAATGGATATAGCCTCATTTTTGAGGAACATTAGTGGGTCACCTGCTGTTTTTTGCAATGATACCTCATTTACAGGGTTGTAGCTATAAGTAGTGCAGCATGTTCAGCGGCACCGGGGCGGGTAAGGAAATTTGATCAGAGTTCACGGAGATCCGAAGTTCCATGAGGAAAACGGCCAATCAATCAGGTAAACTGATTCAGAGAGATTATAGGCAGCTTCTGCATGGGGGGGGGGAGATAAACCCAGTAAAGTCCTTGCCTGCAGACTGAACAGGGAGGGTGCCTTGAGCCTAGCTTTATATTTAGTCTAAGTGGGAAAAAACAGAGACATACAGTGGAGAAAAGAGGAAAAAGAGGGAAGACTTAGTAAAAGGTTGGCGAGGTACAGGTAGTAAAAAAGAGGAGGCTTCAGAGATCCAAGGGAGAATTGAAAGTTAAAGGGGTGAGATGAATACTGTGGAGGTGGTATGAGATAAAGGAGAAATATGGAGGAGGGAGGAGAGTGATGGAAGACAAATGAAAGTATAAACACAGGAGAATGTGACGAGAAGAAGAGCAGAAAAATACGGAGTTAGGGTGAATGGTCGAAAGTAGCAATATTTAGAAATAGAGGCAAGAGAGGAGAGTGGAACTATGAACAAAGGATGCTGATAGAGGGGGAATTCGAGGATAGGAAGAGAAGGTAGAGTTATAGAGGAGAGCTGGGAATCTGAAAGGTGTGATGTAGTAAGATGCAGGTGGATGCAGGGTTACTGGGGTGAATAGGGAAAGTAACAGAGAGAATGGAGAGAAGGGAGGGGAATAAAATGGAACTAAAAGAATGCAGGAAAAATGAAATACGTGAATGGTTTGGTGCAGTGCACGGTAGAAATATCAGTGGAGAAAGGAGAGAGGGCAAGAGACTGAGATGAAGTGGAGTGATAAGGGTGGGAATGGGGGAGAGGGAAAGGAGAAAACTACTTCCTACCAAGAAGTGAAAGTCGGGTAGTGTAGATATGTACAAGGGGAATATGTAGATTCATAGGAAGAATGGGGAAGGTTGAAGAAAAATAAATAAATATATGAATAGATTGAAAGAAAACAGTTTCAGAAGAAAAGGAAGAGATGATCAGGTGGAATGTAAAAATAATGGAGAATGGAGAAGGGGAAGGGAAAGCAGAGATATGCAAGGAGAGTGGTGAGAGGGACAAGTGCAAGGTAGTGTGATACGAAGGAAATGGAAGAGAGGGGATGGGTTAGGAAATGTGGATGGTATGGGGAGGGAGGAAGAAGAGGTGAGCAAGAGAATAGCTGTGATTAGCGCAGAAGGTGCAGCGGCAGAGGTGGGTGGGTCCCATTGTACTCCATATTCAGCTGTATATTTTTTTAAATAAATTCTGGAATGGGAGCGCCCACTTTCCATTCATACATTTGGGGCCCATGGCACCCTCATTACGCCATTGAGTTATTGGGGGATGTTCTCAAGGCCTGGCGATTCCTATCGCCAATGCCAGGTAGCAGCAGTATTTTTATCGCAGTCTAACTCTTAAAACTATCACCATGTTAGTGGCATATTAGCAAGCCATTGGTACATGGCGATAGTAACAGGGAACAAGGGTGAAAAATCACTCTAACATCAGCGCAATGGCGATCTGAATTCCTGCGTTAGTGGGCGAAAAGCACATTAGCGGCAAGAAAACCCACGTTAGTCAGACCAAGTTTAGTTTTCTTGCCTCTAATGCCATAAATTGCCTATCAGTCAACCTCCAATAGTAAATAGGCATAAAATACAATGACATGCAGACTGTAGCAGCCAGGGCCAAGTGCAGCACACATCAACAACCTCTGCAAGCCAGCCAACATCCAGGATGACCAGGATGGGAGCCATGATGCCTCACTGGACCTGCTCCTGGATCCTTGATACCTCACTGGACCTGCGTCTGGCGCATGGATTGGGATGTGGAGGAGCTGTGGAGTCAATGATCCGTGGTGGTATACATTGATGCGCGACGATCGCCCGTACCTGGGGGTGAAGTCTGGCAGGACGCAAGGAGACACGTTGCTGACCTGTGTGAGAAGACAGCCTTGAGACCCTTGGAGCTGTTGATGGTAGAGGCAATCATGCGCAACAACGAAGTGAGGTATGCATCGGATACTATGATCCAACACTACACCGGGGTGCATGGAGGGGATTAGCAATGGTGTGTGCCGTCTCCCTGCATCGCATGCCGGATGATGGGGGTCTGCCCGTACGCTGTGGAGGGTGAGGCCCCTGTGCTACACGGAACTGGTGTTGCGTGAGCGCTGCAACGTCACGCCTAAGGGGGCCCTGCTGAATCAACTGCATCTGGAGGCACACCAGCGGACTATATGGTGACTGCTGTACCCAGCCTAGTGAAATCACACCAGGCTGATGCTCCTGCTGGCTGAGTAACAGATTTGGAGAGATTGCAGTGGATTGCGCCACGGTGTCAATGTCCAGGTAAGGAGAAGGTGGGACGTGCAGCGCAGGAGGGCCGTGGGGCAAGTCGCTCAGGCCTACCGCACGTAGATGACGGCCCCCAGTGGCGTCTGTTCCGCTATGGCAGAAGAGTGTTGCCCCACTGCCTCAAGCAGTGTAGAAGAGGAACAATCATCATATGATGATAACTAACTGTTGTAATCATGCTATGTATCCTCAGGGGGTGGAAGGGTGGGTAGGAGGGCTCCAAAAACGGAGCAGGGCATGGGAGGATTGTCATGCCCACTCAAGTGTGCAATGACTGTTTGTTCGGCCCACTCAGGCCAACCAAAAGAGTAATGCTCACTTCCCTGTTCGCAATGCAGGCTGCATTACAGCCTGCCTGTAGAACATGCCCCCCAGCACTTCTCAATGTTGTACGCTGTGCACCCATCTACAGCGGGCGTACCACTCATGTGCCAAAGGCACATACGTATTTGTAACGCATGCCATGACATTGCATTCAATTCCAATGCATACTAATATTAGGAACATTGCAACAGTAGAGTAGGTGTTGAATAGTGGAGACATAAATATCACTATTCCCACTTCAGTGTGTGCAACACAAAACTAACCTTTGCACCCCACACCCAACCGTGAATCCAGAAATACATTACTTAGCCCTCAAAACACACCCCAAATTTCATATTTTACCCCAATACACCCCCCAAATTTCATATGTTGCTACATAATACTCCCCAAATTTATCTCCAACATCCAAAACCCATACACACCCTAAAACTTAAATATCCTATTACTGACCTCACAATTCTTTGTAATGGAATGCGATGTTAAGGCACCTGCGCTGTCGGAGTTGTGTAGTTAATGATGTCATGCCTGCGTAGTACTGTACGTCACCCATGGCAAGGGCAACCCATAGACTAGCACGTTTGCGTTCGTCTGCCCCTGGACCACGCTCAGCACCAAGGAGCATTCCTCTTGGACTCTCCACCACTACAACGGCAGCACCCTCCTCGCCATCAACCCTGGACACCACCTCGCCTGCCAGGACCAACCTCTGCTCCGGAATGGACATCGCCATCGGCATCACTGATGGCTGCAGTATCACCCGCAAGGAGCAGCCCGAACTTCAAGGACAAGTCATTGCCATCACCTACAGAGGCACACTTCGACTGACCACACACTCTAATGACCCAAGGGTGACCATGGACCACCTCAACTCCAAGATCAGGACCGAGCCCATGCACACCCATGCACACCCAATGCAGACCCTCATGTGCAGGCCCCCCAGCCCTTGGCCCCCCATTCTCAAATACCATTGTTGACCTCATTGTTCCCCAGGGTCTCCCATCCACCAACTACATCACACTCGGTTATCTCAAGTTCCAACGGGACAACCCCAGTGAGCAGAACAACACCGCCTTCTGGGGAAAGTCCACAACATCAGACGCAAGCAGCAACTCACCTCAACAGGTTACATGGCAGGACACACGGTCACCGCCGCAAGTGGGAGCTTCAACTTCAGCAACAACACCGGACTCTCCTGGACCAACAATCATTGGATACATCACATCTTCACCTTGCCCACCGGATGCCAACGCCATCATCGCAACCCCTCGCAGCTGGATCAAGGCCACCGTTGGACGTCTCGTCAACTCTCTCAGCACCAACACTCCGCCACTGCTTGCAAACGATGACACCGCAGCACACAAGGATCTGACGGAACTGTCATTACTTGCATCATGGAGCACTGTTTGGTGACTACAGCGCATCCATGCTGTCGCAAGAAGGGCGTACTGAGAAGTGTTGCAACGCAGTCTTGTCGTAGCGCTGCAACACTTTTCATGACTGGGGCACAGGAATGCGCTCTTATCGATGGTGCGCAGTCCTGCCCTGTAATTTTGTGGCAGGGCAGTGCAGCAACATTGCTTGCAGCGCGGTTTAGCAACAAAACCTGCAGAAATGAGGCCCCAATGGTTATCTCCATTTTAAGACCTGATTTTTTCGGGTCTTAAAAAACTGCCTCTAGTTGCAGTTATAGACACTTTTTTGGGTCATCTTAAAATGAGTAGTCCCCTTGTGAATAGGGTAATATTGGGTTAACGTCAGATTTTGCAAGGGAACACCTCCCTTGGATATCATTAGCGTTATTTAATGCTGACAGAAGTGGAGATGTTTAAAAGTGTAGTTTTCACCTAAAATCTGTTGCTAACTACTGTTAGCGACAGCTTGTACATTTTGCGATAAAAATATTGCCACTTTATCGGCAAAAAAGTGCGCTAAAGTGATGATATTGCCTTGTGAATATGCCCCTGGGTGTGTTAAATACCTCCCAACTCTAAATTTTGAGCCCTGTGCAAACATGAGTTTCCACAGTGGTCGAAAAACTCCAGCCCACTCATAATCAGTTCCCAAGTGTGGTATCCCTCCCTATTACGACAAACATCATAAAGAGGGCCTTGGTATGTTGACGTTGCACTGTGATAAATTGTATTCAGTCAGTCAGTCATATTACTTTATTTCGATAAATCAATATCATAAAAAGACATAGGAACAGAATTTATGCACGATCGTCAAATGCAATAAATACATAATAAAACATAATATATATACATACTAATACTAATTACATGTGAATACAAAAATATATACTTTCTATAAAATCCATACCTAAAAATGCATTTAAAAGAGGTCAGTAAAGATAAAACAAACTGTTCACATCGAATGCAAAGGACTCATCAATGTAAGGGGAATTCAAAGAATAACCAATACGGAATATACAATTCATCTTTCTATTAACCCGTGGTCACCCGGTTATCGGACACCATCCTTTTCTTAGCCCTAATAGCCCCCACAAGAAAGTTGGCAACATGGAATATTATCCTAGGGGTTTGTAATAGCTGGAGGAACAATAGTGCTGGCTTGACCTGTATAAACCCCACCTCTTTAAGAATCGGTCTCAAGAATTTCCTTCTTAGGACCGTGAAGTGGTCACAAAACATCAGAAAATGCAAAGTGTTCTGGGTCGAAAAATTATCACACTTACATGGCGGAGCATTATCTGGAGAGCACCAACTTGGAAAGTAACCCAGAGATAAGTGGATCAAGTTCAACCGAAATCGAGTTAAGAGGAAGCGGTGATAGGGCCGGTTGACAATCGTCAAATATGGTTCTGGGCCCACGTGGGTACACAAAATAAGGCTAGACCTTACCATTGGTTTCTCAAGCTCCACTTGTTCCCTATCTAGGCATAACATATCTCTCATCATACCTTTAATTTGAGCTATATCTTTCGTAGTTATACTAAAAGGGGCTGAAAAAAGATCCGGTCTCCCTAGCTTGGCGAGGCTGTCTTTGATATAGGCTAGCCATGGAATCTTGCTTACCCCATCTAACTGCAGGCAATCTTTTAAAATGGTGTGATTGAGGGGAATTTCGTGGTTCAGCCAGATCCTGAGCCAGGCCAAGACAGGGGCTATTTTTATCAGGTCTGAAATGTACCCCAAACCTAGTTCAGAATGAACAATGTATGTAGGAGTTGACTGGGGTACGGAAAGAACTGACCTGAGAAATTTATTTTCGGTAATCTGGATGCTGTCCGTAGAGCAATAGCCCCAAATGGCGCTGCCATATGTGGCAACAGCCAAACTTTTGGCTTTATAAAGTTGTAGCAAAGTGACTATTGGCCTCGCCCCCAGTTTTTTAATAAAACTCTGAAGGGCTGAGGAAGATCTAGCAAGAGCAAGATTTCTATTTTTTATCTGGGGACCCCAGGATCCTCTCTCGTCAAAGGTAATCCCTAGGTAGGGGAAAGTGGCTACTCTACAGAGCTCTTGATTCCCGCATGTAAATGTTTTTATTAACTTAATGCTTTTGGCCTTACCCACTATCATAATTTGGGACTTTTTAACGTTAATCATTAAATCCAAGGAACCCATGAAGTCTTCAAATGCGTCCAATAGGCGTTGAAGGCCCACACCAGTACGAGAGAGCAAAACAGCATCGTCCGCGTATAGGAGAACTGGAATTCCAAGTTCGCCTACACGCGGAACGTCCAGGGTAGCCGTTTTTAAGGAGGATTCCAGTGCGTTTATATAGACGGTGAAAAGGAGGGGAGCCAAAATGCACCCCTGCCTTACCCCTCTTTCGGACTTGAATTGACTAGTGCAGCGACCTTCCGAGGTGACTCTGATCGCGGCTGTTAGGTCAGAATGAAGGTCAGCTAAAAGACAGACAAGGGCCCTGTCCAATCCTATGTCAAGCAAGATATTCCACAGCTTGGAGCGATTTACAAGGTCGAAGGCTGACGAGAGGTCCATAAACCCCAGGTACATAGACCCCTCCCTGGCTCTCGTATATTTTTTGACCAGTAGATGCAAATTAAGGCCCTGATCAATGGTGCTTCTTTTTGGCCTGAAACCGTACTGCACATTGGATAATACCCCTTTCTCAAGTAGCCAGTCATTCAATCTAGATAGGATAACCCTACCCAGTATTTTCACCGAAGAATCGATTAAGGAGATCGGTCTATAACAGGATGGATCTAGCCTATTGCCCTTTTTGAAAACCGGTATGATAATGGATTTTTTCCATGAATCCGGGATTTTGTCAGTTGAGAGAACGTTAAAAACATTACATAGAATTTTGGACCAAAACTTGGGAGCATGTTTGAAAACGTCCCCAGGAACCCCGTCAGGGCCTGGAGCTTTGTTTTTCGGGGTCAGTTCTATTGCCCATTCCACTTCAGCTGCTACAAAGACTACAGTGGTCTTAGCGGTGCGTAATTCGCCAACTACCTCTTCTAAAGGCAGTGATAACAGTGCTATTGGATTCAGAGTATATCTCACTGAAGTGTTTAATCCAACCCTCACCGGGGATGTTTGCCTCTAAAGGTGTGTTTGAATCCTCTGAAAAGAGTGGTTGGTTTATTATTTTCCAAAATAGGCCACTGTTTTTTAATGTGACAGGATCTAAAAGTTGCTCTAGAGCTGTATCTTTCAGAACCTTCTTTCTTGCAAGAATTGTACGTTTATATGCAGACCTTGCACTCGTTATATCCTCACGGATTTTAGGAGTGGCTTTCAGGGCTTTTAATAGATCACAGTGAGCCTTTGAGCAGTTCTTATCAAACCATCTTTTGCCATCTAACTGCTTTGAGCTCGATTTATTCTCGAGGCTACGGGCAATTTCTGTACAAATATGATCAAAGGCCGTTATAACCTCATTACTCTGGGTTCTGTTAGATAGACATATTGCAACATCATCCTCAGTCCTAGACAGAACCTCCTGTAGGAGGGTTTCAGGAACTATTTTTGTCCATTTTAACCTGCGATTTTGGTCTTTAGGCATGAGATTAGCTCCCCCTTTGTGTTTGAGAGATTTCAAAGAAATTACATCTGCATTCATTAGTTCTAATAGAACAGGATTGTGGTTGCTAAAAACTGATACCTCTGTATAATATTTAATCACATACTTTAACAAAAAAGGAGTCAAAAAAATATAATCGATAATAGTGCCCATGTCATTTCCTTTAAACGTAGGGGATCTATCTTTCCCATCCCCACAAGCTGATTCGTATAGGTTCCAACTTGCTAAGAAAGATTCAAGAAGTTCTCCACGCCTAGTATGTTCTAAGTGCACAATGGAAGAGAGGGGGGGAACTTCGACGTCCTGGCTAGGACATGGTAGGGAACATGGGTGTATATTAAAATCCCCTAGTAATATTAATTCAAAAGTATGTACATTAGTGTTATAGACTGACAAAAATTTGTCCAGTGACTCTAAATTGTGACTGGTACAATCATTAGCGTTAGAGTTGTAAAAATTAACAAAAAGTATCTTGGCCCTATCTTGCAAGGCAAGTTCAACAATCAAGCAGTAATCGGAACCAGATGTGCATTGAGTAAGTTTACCCTTTATGTCCAGTTTGAATAAACTTAACAGGCCTCCCTTAGGTCGTCCTGCCACACTACTGATGGCTGGAATACAGAAGTGGCTGTAGCCATCCATGGAGAAACTATTTGTCTAGTCCCAGGTCTCTTGTAAAGCGATGATGTCAAAGGCTTTAAGTGTCAGTAGCCAATCCGGGTTTCCAATTTTGCTCTTTATGCCAGCAATATTCCAAGTGGCAATTTTGAGAGATGGAAATATAGCAGGTTGCTGAGTGAGGTTCCTCGTGATGTCGGGAAGTCAATCGTTTTCCTCCAATGAGGACAAAACAGAATAACGATTATGAAGGTTAAGGATGTTATACATCTGCCTGTTCACTGGCTGCTGACCAAAAGATTCCCCTCCATTTTGGAACACAGGAGCATTCAAAGGCCTAGTGGGATGACAACCAGCCATTCCCCCAGTAGGGGCGTTACCACGATACTCTAGCTGATGAGATGGTGGTAAAAGAGTACTGGCCAGATGACTATAGAAATAACCAAGTGGTCTGGCGCAAACAGCGTTATCCTGGAAGGGTAAAGAGGCAGCTCTAAGGAGAACAGTGGCCGCATGTTGCGGATATTTAAAATTAACAATAATGCAGTCCCCCCTGATGTCTTTCTTACCGTGACCAATCCAACCAACTCTACGAGTGGATAAAATGTCATGTGAGAAGACCACCGGAAAGCCACAATTCTTGTTCAACCAGGCAAGTGTTTTATTTTTTAAAGCGTCATGGGTTTCCAACCTGGGATTAGACATGCAGGAGTCAACCTCTGGAACATTAGTTAGTACCACGGTGTAAGGAACACACTGTGGTGGAAGGTTGACAACGTTTCTCCACATGGGTTTACTGTGCCCCAAGGCGTCACCCCTTGCTACATTCTTCGGGGCGTTCTGACGACTATTTTGTACTATCTGTGTATGTCGTAAGGATGGAGCTAGTGCAACTTTAGAACCCATTAATGGTTGTGGTAATGGGGTAGTAGGCAAAGCGTTTGCAGTCTGAAGTGCCTGGTATTTACCCCCAGAGCCCTCTTCCCTGGTATTATCAGAAGTAAATAAGGTGGGTTCCGATAGACTATGTCCTGTAGGGCCCGAAGAGTCAGGTTGGATGGAAGTCAGTGGGGAGGTCCCAATCAAGTTAGAGTCTAGGAGACCCTTAAGTCTAGTAACCTCTTGTGCAACTAGGTCTAACTTTGCCAGCAGTGGACTAATCAAAGCCTCTAATTTAGACTCTAATATAGTAGCCAGGAGTTCAATATGTGGTGGATGCAAGGGGCTACCCTCAGCGTTGTTTATAGTCTCTAAAACTTTGTTTGAGGGTACAGAGTTAACCCCCCCGGTCAATGGTACTGAACCTTGCTTTTTGGGTTTACGGGTCACTACCCTCTTAACCCGGATCTTCCTACAAGCACGCACTGTTCTCCGAGCGGGAGATGGAGTTTGTATAACCTTGATAGGTGATACCGTGCTCTGGCTAGAACTAGGAACGTTATCGGTTACCCCTTCGACTATATTGACTAAAGTAGTTGCATCGGTATTTACGTCTGCATTATCAATATTGACACTTCCACTGTCTGGGGATAACGTTAGGGAAGAC
The DNA here is from genome assembly GCF_964204655.1 of Triturus cristatus. Taxonomy (NCBI): domain Eukaryota; kingdom Metazoa; phylum Chordata; class Amphibia; order Caudata; family Salamandridae; genus Triturus; species Triturus cristatus. The sequence goes on along the minus strand of NC_140592.1, from coordinate 873,955,242 downwards.
AACATAGTTGACCTTAGTGGTGATCGCTCCGGGCTTGATCTGCCAAAAGAAAGTCTCCTGTCTTGATTAATCTTGTTTACCACTCTGACAAGATAGCTGTCCATGGTCCTAGTTTCGTTAGTGGCAACAGGTTTCACTGGCCTGGGCTTAGACATGAAGTGCTCGACAATGATTTACTACAACAAGGATTGAAACAGTTGTTTTCCCTGGGCTCCGTACACTGTAAAAGGGGCGATGGGTCCTACTGAGCTTACACACATGCACAACAATGCTTTAAGAACCTACTTGCATGTCCACGACAGACGTATCACCAAAGTCCGTGGCCCTGCCCTGCCTCCTCCTGCCCCGGACGGCCACAGACGGCCCGCCCTTTGCTCGGGCTTAGCCCGGCGCCCGCCCGCGCGCGGCCCGCGACGCGGGGAGAGCGCCGGACCTTTATGCGCGTTCGAGCGCGTATGTGGCGCTAGGCAGTGTGGGGGCTGTAGTCACTGGCCGCGAGGGTGGTGATGGCGGCGGCGAAGAGACACTCAGCAGGCAGGGACCCAGAGCACAGCAGGAGCACCAGCGCCGATCAAGCAGTCAGCCAAACAGAAAGCCCAGCAGGTAGGCAGCGCCTCGCAAGATTCAAAGGTTCCCGCTCTGTAGAAAGAGCGCCGGACCTTTTTGCGCGTTCGAGCGCGTATGTGGCGCTAGGCAGTGTGGGGGCTGTAGTCACTGGCCGCGAGGGTGGTGATGGCGGCGGCGAAGAGACACTCAGCAGGCAGGGACCCAGAGCACAGCAGGAGCACCAGCGCCGATCGAGCAGTCAGCCAAACAGGAAGCCCAGCAGGTAGGCAGCGCCTCGCAAGATTCAAAGGTTCGACTGACCACACACTCTAATGACCCAAGGGTGACCATGGACCACCTCAACTCCAAGATCAGGACCGAGCCCATGCACACCCATGCACACCCACTGCAGACCCTCATGTGCAGGCCCCCCAGCCCTTGGCCCCCCATTCTCAAATACCATTGTTGACCTCATTGTTCCCCAGGGTCTCCCATCCACCAACTACATCACACTCGGTTATCTCAAGTTCCACCTGGACAACCCCAGTGAGCAGAACAACACCGCCTTCTGGGGAAAGTCCCCAACATCAGACGCAAGCAGCAACTCCCCTCAACAGGTTACATAGCAGGACACACGGTCACCGCCGCAAGTGGGAGCTTCAACTTCAGCAACAACACCGGACTCTCCTGGACCAACAATCATTGGATACATCACATCTTCACCTTGCCCACCGGATGCCAACGCCTTCATCGCAACCCCTCGCAGCTGGATCAAGGCCACCGTTGGACGTCTCGTCAACTCTCTCAGCACCAACACTCCGCCACTACTTGCAAACGATGACACCGCAGCACACAAGGATCTGACGGAACTGTCATTACTTGCATCATGGAGCACTGTTTGGTGACTACAGCGCATCCATGCTGTCGCAAGAAGGGCGTACTGAGAAGTGTTGCAACGCAGTCTTGTTGTAGCGCTGCAACACTTTTCATGACTGGGGCACAGGAATGCGCTCTTATCGATGGTGCGCAGTCCTGCCCTGTAATTTTGTGGCAGGGCAGTGCAGCAACATTGCTTGCAGCGCGGTTTAGCAACAAAACCTGCAGAAATGAGGCCCCAATGGTTATCTCCATTTTAAGACCTGATTTTTTCGGGTCTTAAAAAACTGCCTCTAGTTGCAGTTATAGACACTTTTTTGGGTCATCTTAAAATGAGTAGTCCCCTTGTGAATAGGGTAATATTGGGTTAACGTCAGATTTTGCAAGGGAACACCTCCCTTGGATATCATTAGCGTTATTTAATGCTGACAGAAGTGGAGATGTTTAAAAGTGTAGTTTTCACCTACAATCTGTTGCTAACTACTGTTAGCGACAGCTTGTACATTTTGCGATAAAAATATTGCCACTTTATCGGCAAAAAAGTGTGCTAAAGTGACGATATTGCCTTGTGAATATTCCCCTGGGTGTGTTAAATACCTCCCAACTCTAAATTTTGAGCCCTGTGCAAACATGAGTTTCCACAGTGGTCGAAAAACTCCAGCCCACTCATAATCAGTTCCCAAGTGTGGTATCCCTCCCTATTACGACAAACATCATAAAGAGGGCCTTGGTATGTTGACGTTGCACTGTGATACATTGTATTGTAATGTGCTAAAGGCAATGAGTCTCCATCTGTTACGCAGTAGTGAAAAGTCTGAAAATAACTGCTTGTGTGCCTTGCAGCATTTTTCTACCAGGAGGGACGCTTTGCTATTTACAGTGTATAGTGGCACTGAGGGTTTCTTCTCCATATTTTAAAAACACTAAAGCACCAAAATTGTTAAAATAATTTCTGAACCTGCTTAAAATAGCTAATTCATACTAGAAGGATTTTCAGCACCACCTGTCCTATTCACATATTAAGATTTTCGGCAAAACCTTCTTTAACACTACATGCCAAAGCATAATTTTCTGTTATTTTGTTTTTGTTTATAATAGTGATCAGCTCAATCTTGGGCTCGACCTCAGCCACTTTATGTTAAGGGTGGGCGGAATTTGCGAAAGTGACTTTCGCAAATTATCACGAAATTGCGCAAAATCTCCGTGAGCATGTGAAACTTTTGCGAAGATTGTTTTTCCCGCCCGTCTGCGATGTATTTTTGCGTGCTCGCAGGGAAATATATCTCCAACTTGCCCATGCGGTCGCTAATGGGCGCGGCCATCTTGCTCGCGATGCTTATTTCCTGTTCGCGATCAGAATGACATGTTCGCGATCGCAAACTGTCGCGGGATAGCGCGACCGGCTACCAACAATCCAACATCTTGTGGTGTGCGTGAACGGACAGGAAAACTCATCGGCGAACGCAGGGACCCGGTAAGTCGCGACCGCGCATGCAATAATGCATTTTTAAAGCCCAAACAAGAAAAATACTTCCGTTTCGCGGCAGGTTGCAAAAGTTGGCATTTTTGCGCTCTTCGCGGAACGCGAAAATGTCAAAAAATCGCAAATTCTGCGAGCGGAATGAAATTTACCGCCCAGGCCTACTTTCTGTCAATGTCACTCACTTGCAATGTCTGCAGCTGGCACCATTTTCCCCTCGCAATTAAAATAGTCAAGCAACTCAACACTGGTAGGGTTTCTGAGACTCTCACTCAATAAATAACGTAAAGCAATGTCCTATGCTGGAAAAGTTGTACTGGCCCTAAATCCACCCCCATACCATTTAGCAAGGCCCACAGCTTAGATCTTACCACACTGTCAAAGGCGCTCGACAGATCCATCAAGGCTAGGCATATGGAGCCTTGCTTTGCGATAGTATATTGGCTAATGAGCAAGTGCAAGTTAAGGCATTGCTCCACCATACCCAGTCCCACCCGGAAACAGTACTGGTCTTCCGACAGCGTGTTTGTCTCCCTGACCCAGGACAACAAGGGCTGTAGCACAAGCCTCCCACCAATTTTTACAGCTGAATCCAGCAGGGAGATCGGGCAATAACAGCTTGGAGACAGCGAATCGCCCTTTTAAAACAAAAGGCACGATGAGGGCAGTGTGCCACGAGCAGGGGAGGCAAGCGCTAGTAAAAGCATTGAAATAGTTGCATAATAATGGGGTCCACAGTTCCAGGACTAATTATATTTGTTCATAGGGATCCCATCAGGTCCTGGGGCCTTGTTAGATGGTGACTTCATGATAGTGTCCCAGACCATCTCCAAGGTAAATTTCTGGGTAGTTTGAAACTCCGCTGCCTTCAGGCCTTCTTGGTGCAAATCCGAGCAATATAAGGCACTAAAATGGGCCACCCATTCCTCTGAGCTATTAGTGGTGATAACTGAGTCATCACTGGATCCCAAGGAACCAATGTACCTTAGTGCCTTCCAGAAAGTCTTGGCATCCTTCTTTCTACAAGACTGAACCAGTCTCTCCCAATGTTCCATTTAAATCTTCAAGCACCTTCTACGCAGGCACCCTTTGTACTCTACTCTAAGCACTTGAATCTTCTGACTGTCTCTGGGGTTCTCCTTTAAAGCCCTGTGTAAGTTGGCATAGGCCTTCCTGCAAGAGGAATCAAACCACTTGGCCCCTAGGGTGACAGATCTGATTGACTTCATACAGAGGTTGCTAATAGCTAGCCACAGATGGGCAAAACAGTTATCCTCAACCCGCAAATCAACCAGGTGTTTTAAACAGTTAAGGAGTATATCAAGGTGGTTGGCACACAGGTTGTTCAACACAGCACCCAGGTCAGCATTCTTCCAGGCTAAACAAATCCCCGGGGACTTCACGGTTAGGGATGACATTAGGATGCCCCTAGCCCTTCTTAAAAGCCCAATCATGAGGGATTATAGTCACTCAATGCTATTACAATGGTGCTGCCCCCTCGGGCCCTCCCCATTAGGGGTCGGGAAACAAAGATGTAAGCAGTATTTGACTTATATTCCCCCCACATAGGTGTCATTTGAGAGATAAGCAGGGTCAACTGCATCACAGACATTAATAAGATCAAACGTGTAAACCATGTTTAAAAGAGCCTTGGCTTTCTCTTACCCATGTAGAGATTCACTCTTTGTACAAACTTTATCAAAGATAGTGGGAGCAAGTTTGATATTACAATCACCATCAGCCACAATATGGAACCCTGTGGCTAGGTAAGCTAATTCAGTAGCCAGGCGCAAGATGAAGTTAAACAATGTATTTATATTGATACACCCATCTGTACCAAAGTACCTGTTATAAAAGTTTATAAAAACATTAATGTCACTGGGCCACTTCAACAGAAATGCTTGGACAGCAGGTCTTCCAGTACAAATTGAGCGCATTATACACTCCAGGGTCAAAACTAAGCCATTAAACCTCCCTTGGCTCTGCCGGAAGGAGAAGGAGTTGCCATGACCATGTGGGCAGCAAACCAATTCATACTTATTGCTTGTGAAGCCCAAGACTTTCTTGAGAAATATTAGGTCATAGCTTGAGACGAGTGTAGCCCAGTCATCACCATCCTTTTTATTGGATACCCCGGCAACATTCCAGGAGGGCATTTTCACCTGGTGGATGGTGTCTGTGAAGTTGGTCGGGATAATGGCATCATCATCAATGTGGGCAAGATTGGGGTACAAAGGGTTTATAGCACCTTTGCCCTCGGATAAACCACCAATTTCTAGAGGAGTGGGGAGCAGTGAGCCTGCCGAGGGTATTCTCAGTCCATTTTCATAAAGGTGCCTACCTGTGCCATGGTCGTCGTCTGTTGGGGCATAAACTGGCTTATTCATATCGTTCCTGTGTCAGTCTACATCAGTCAAGCTCTCAAAAAGGCCCAAAGCTATTCTAAACCTGAATATTGAAGGGATGTGGATGAACTTCTTAAAGCCATGGGCCACCTCCGAAATGGTTGGATTAAGTGGCTGGTTGGTCGAAGGCCTATGGAAGTTCCCAAGGGGTAGCATCATGACTTTGGGGAAGTTTGAATCCTGAGCCCTGGCAATACCGAGAGATTTAACTTTTGGCCTGGGGAAGTTGCTGGAGCCCTCCCCTCCTTACCCTTCGTCTCGCTGTTGCTCTTTTGGGCTGCTCTGCTGAGCGTAACGCTGCTGTTGCCGCCACATCACCTCGCGGATTTGAAGCGGGGGAACTACAGCTCCCAGGCGCCCTAGCGCTCCTTGACGTGACCCACGCGCCCGGAGGCGCTCAAAAGTCCGCTGCTCCCTCGGTGGAGCGGGAAGTTTGAATCCTGAGCCCTGGCAATATCGAGAGATTGAACTTTTGGCCTGGGGAAGTTGCTGGAGCCCTCCCCTCCTTACCCTTCGTCTCGCTGTTGCTCTTTTGGGCTGCTCCGCTGAGCGTAATGCTGCTGTTGCCGCCACATCACCTCGCGGATTTGAAGCGGGGGAACTACAGCTCCCAGGCGCCCTAGCGCTCCTTGACGTGACCCATGCACCCGGAGGCGCTCAAAAGTCCGCTGCTCCCTCGGTGGAGCGGGAAGTTTGAATCCTGAGCCCTGGCAATACCGAGAGATTGAACTTTTGGCCTGGGGAAGTTGCTGGAGCCCTCCCCTCCTTACCCTTCATCTCGCTGTTGCTCTTTTGGGCTGCTCCGCTGAGCGTAACGCTGCTGTTGCCGCCACATCACCTCGCGGATTTGAAGCGGGGGAACTACAGCTCCCAGGTGCCCTAGCGCTCCTTGACGTGACCCACGCGCCCGGAGGCGCTCAAAAGTCCGCTGCTCCCTCCGCGTCGCGGGACGCGCGCGGGCGAGCGCCGGGCTAAGCCCGAGCAAAGGGCGGGCCCTCTTAGGCCCTCAGAGGCCGAGTGAGGCTGGGCTGGGACCAGTCTCTTTGGTGTGTGACTGTGGGACACTACCTGATGCTCGAGAACGGACTGCACGGTGTTGGTAATGCTGTGTCGATTTGTTGTTGTTGAGTGGTGATTTCAGGTAGCTGGTTGTGTTCTCACGGCACGTTATCTTACACCATCATTGTTGAAAATGAACTCCAAAACATGCAAAAGGACCGTGGGTTTGGGGACTCTTGATAGCTACTTGAAACACGCAGAATCTGCTATTGTTAAAGAAATTGCATCAGTGGAACGTAGACTTTCACTAGAACCACCTAGGCTAGCTGTGTCTCGTACCCCTCCCACGACCATTGTTGGTGGTGTACTCCCTGATGTTGCCAATCCTTGTATGTCCCAAAATGGGTTAGGCAACGTGGAGACTTCTATTGTTACACCTGCCTTGTCATCCAAACCGAGTTCCGCCCTCTCTCCTGTGGTTGTCAGAACAAGACAATCAAGAGGTATTTCAAACCAGACACCAAATGGGGGTAAAATCATGGCAGGCAAAAGAAAGGCCAAAAATAACCCCATGGGAGCTCGGAAACAGGCAAAATTTCCAAGAAAGAGTAATTTTGCTCTGGGGTTGGCCCAGGTCAATTTTAGTGCTCCCCAGTTAGTTGGAGAGACAACGTGCGGGGAAACAAATGATTGTACAACCCAGGGCCCTGATATCGTCAATAAAAGCATAGGGCTAGAAATAGCAACAATTATCGATGCCCGCCTTAAGTTACTTACTGTATCGCTAATGGCCACATTGAAACGAATAGAGGACCGCATTACTAAAATTGAGTCACACCTTCAAACTAAGGTTTTAAACGTTGAGCCAAGCTCCGCGGCAGTTGATTCTCTAATCGCGTGTACAGCTACAGTTGATAATATGTTGGACTCCATGATCACTATACATCAACAACCAACATTTCCCTGTACTACTCCGGCTGTAGGTTCTACTACCACATCCCAACCACTAAATGTTGCAGAAATAGTTCGGGGTAAGGAAACATCTAGGCAGAACCTAAGGGGGAGGATCTCTTGTCCAGATCGGCCCCTAGGGAGGAACTCGATACTACACTTACCACCAGAGGCTTGCCCCTACTCTATTATCTTAGCCAATGTCCCAAAGCTTGTGGATGGGAACCGGGAACACTGGACTTCATTAAAAAACAAAGCCCTCCACTACTTATCGAACAAAACTGTTTTGGGGCAACATTTACACAGCAATTTCCTGATGATAAGAAGAGTTCCTTGGGTGGGCAAGATTAATAAGGGTTTTGATGGTGACTGTATTGTCATAAGTTTTAGATCCCCTAGGTTGGTTGAGGACATCTTGAAGGCAGTCTGGTTCAGCTAGAATTCATCATGATTATGTTAATATTCCTCCCTTTGGGTTTCTTTTATCCCCCAGTTTTTGACAGGAGGACGACCAATAACTTCCCAAAGAGTTGTGCTCCCCATGATCATGCTGTCCCTGTCTCTAATAGATATTCTGCCCTATCCACCTTAGATGAGAATGAGTGACTAGGGCTACAAGAATTAACTATAGTGCCAGAAATTCAGCCTGCGGTTCCAGATACAGTGCCATTGATAGCCAATGGCCCTAGTCATGGATCCACGGGTCCTTTACCTAAATTGGTCACCTGGAACATAGCCGGCCTGAGAAACAAATCAGATGACCCAGCCTGGAGAGATTTTATCTGTTCAGGTGAAGTAATCTGTCTCCAAGAAACTTGGGATACTGATAACACCCTGTGTATAGATGGCTATACAAGCTTTTTTGTGTCTGCTGTACCGTCTAATATGGGGAGGGCTAAGGGGGGGTTGGTTACTTTGATTTCAGCAAGCATCTCTGGCTCGCTGACTCAACTCGACACAGGCTCATGTAATTGTCTGGCAGTTCAAATTTCCCTGAACGGGGGCAGTAACTTTTTAATTGTTAATTTTTATAATTCCTATTATAGAGATACCACGGTTGATCATCTCACCGCATTAAATTGTTTCTTGGTAAAATTTAAGGAGGAAAATGAGATTAATTGTCCTATTATTATCATGGGTGATTTTAATATCCACAGATGTCTAGAGAAATGTCTTCTGACGGATCCTCTAGGGCCAATAGAGTCGCGGGAGGCTCATTTTGAGCACTCACCTCAGGGTGTCCTTTTGGAAATAATTCTCGCTGACTATGGCCTGTTACTCCCACCCATGGTGGATGAGAACATCCCAACGTTTAAAGGGAACGGGAAATACTCTGTGATTGATTATATCTTTATCAGTACAGCACTGGGGAACAGGACTATTGGATATTCAGCAGCTTGGACACATTTTAGTGACCATAATCCTGTGGTCCTCATTTTGTCTGATCTCTTCTTACAACCTGTTATGACCCCTGATAAAACGGACAAATCTCATATTCGCCCCACAGATCAGGATCGCAGGATCAGATGGAACAAAGTTATTCCTGATGATTTTTTTGCTAACTTAAAAAGGAAGGTTGGCCCAGAGTTGACCATGTGCCTTGACCAAGAAGCAGGGAACGTGGAAGTACTAGGGGCGTACTCCGTAATCTGCTCTCAGATCTCAGCAGATCTTCGGTGTCCTGTTAAAACAATGGACAAGGCTGAGTTGGGATGGTTTGACAAAAACTGTTCATTGGCCAACAGAAAGCTGAGGGCGGCCTTGAGCAGCAACCCTTTGAATCGGTCTAATATAGCCCAACTTAGGAAAGAATATACTAAAACCTTGGAAACCAGGAAAAAGGAGATCCGGGAGGACGCGCGGGAAGAACTCTCTTCCGTTGACGTCCTTCGTAATAGTGCAAAGTTCTGGTCCGTTGTTAATAAACCTTTTTTTCGTGATCCCTGTAATAACCAATTAGATTGCGGTATTGGGGTACACCAGTGGTACTCTCACTTCAAGTCAGTCTACGAAGTGGGTATGAATGGTGGATCGAATTCCCCCCTTCCCACTGTGAAACAATATACTTTATTGGTAACCAAGGGCGAGGTGGTTGAGGCCATCGGTAAGATGACGAGCAACAAGGCTCCAGGACCCGATGGCGTCCCATCGCACCTTTTTAAATCAGATATTGAGACCTGGTCCACAGTTTTAACGAATATTTTTAACAGGGTCTGTGTCGCAGGCATTCCGGACACTTGGTCCGAGTCTGTGATCATACCTATTTTTAAAAAGGGTAATAGAGGGGACCCTTGTTGTTACCGCCCTATCTCCCTTATTGATTCCGCAGTAAAAGTCCTGGGGCGAGTAGTCTTGGGCAAAATAACAGAATGGTTGGAGGATACCAACACCCTTTCGTGCCTACAATATGGGTTTCGAAAGGGTCGGGGCACCATAGACCAAAGCTTGAATCTTTACCTTTTAATAGGTAAATATACCATAGCCAAGAAAGGGACGTTATATCTTGCCTTCATGGACTTATCCTCGGCCTTCGACCGAGTGAATCGGTCGAAATTGTGGGAACTTCTTCTCAAGCATGGAGTAGATGAAAACCTTGTCTATATTTTAGCAGATCTTCATAGAGATCTCTCTGCTACTGTTAGATTCGACCGTTTGGGCAACTGTACTGGCAAGATCGGAATCTCTAATGGTGTTAGGCAGGGCTGTATCCTAGCTCCCCTGCTTTTTACACTTTACATCAACGACCTAGCCACTGCCTTAACTGAGACATGTAAGGATATTCCTAGGGCAGGGAAGTACCACATTCCTGCATTATTATATGCAGACGATGCTGCACTGTTAGCGCGTACGGCAGTAGGGCTTCAAAGTCTTTTAGATACATTTGCTGATTTTATGAAAAGACTTGATTTAAGCGTGAATTTCGCCAAATCTCATGTTATGACTGTAGGTTGTAAGCCCAAGAAAACTAAGACTATGCTTTGTGAGGGCCATGTCTTATCTAGAATCACCAGTTTTCCATACTTGGGGGTCATTTTTGATGATAAGTCATCATGGGCCCCTCAATTAGCTGCAAAACGAAATGCCTTTGCCAGATCAATCATAGGTGTGTTGGACTTTGCTCGTAAACTGGGGGTGAAACCTATGCAAGCTAAATTGAATATTTATGCAGCTAAATGTATTTCTATAGCCATGTATGGCGCGGACCTGTGGGGTTTTAAAAATGTAAAGGAACTTCAGGTGGTAGAGGACAAGTTTCTTAAATCTATTCTATCACTTCCCCAGGCAACCTCCGGTTATATTGTCCATCAAGAATGTGGGGTTGGTTATTTAACTGACCGGATAGCATTAGCCCCTCTATTAAAATGGTTATCAATCTGGCAAAATCCGGAACTTGAGTTAAATCGTGAAATTATAAAAGATTGTTTATCGCTCGAGTTCGGAAAGGCTATCCCTTGGTTGCGCTATGTTAAGAACCTAACTATCGAAATAGGTCGCCCAGACATATTTGATAACCCTAACAATTTATCAAAGGGAGATATAAAATGGGTAAAAGATACACATAAGCACAGAACAACCTTAGCTAGAGAAGAAAAGGAGTTAACAAAACCTACAGTAAAGGCCCATCAGCTATTAATAACTACAGGCAGCATAGAACCCTACTTGACCATAGTGAACAACATGAATCATCGCTTTTTATTGACCAGGTTTAGACTGAACAAATACCATCTTTTGCTTACTGATTCTGTTGGTTGGATGAAGGACAGGGACTTGGAGATTTGTTCTTGTGACAGATTCTCCCTTAAGGATACTGCTCACTTTCTCTTTTTTTGTAAACATTTGTCCCCTCTCCGTAAAAAGTTCATCATCCCACTTATTAAAAACAAAGGATTTAGACAAGTCAAACCTGCTCTTTTGTATCTCCAGCTGCTAGGTACTACTTGGAGATTTTTAACATAGCAAATTTTTTGGCTATTGCGATGAGATTAAGGAAAAAAATCAAGTGGATATAGTGTTGTTTATAATTAATTGTGAATTTTGATTAAATTTGACCAAGTCTTATTGTTAGTATTGTTTTAAAACCATTTGTAAATGCTTATCTTAAATGTTATTTATTGTATACATATGTGATGTTTTGCACTTTTATGGTTCTTGATATGAGCCGAATAAAGTAATTTTGACTGACTGACTGACTGACTTTGCTGACCTTGTGCTGGGAAAGATCCTCAATCAGATTCCCTGCTACTCTTGGGTTGCTGATAGTAATGATAACACAGTCACCCAGGAATTCCTTGTGCTGATTCCCTACCCAGCCCACCTGGCCTTCAGGACTTCATTAAAGAGCTCATCTCGGCACCAAATATTGTCATTTAACCAATGGATAGATTTGCAAATTAAGTCCACAGTTGACTCCTCTGCACCAGGTCAAAGGGTTGGCACATTGGCACGCACGATAACATGAGGGCAGGCTGCAGCTGGAAAATTACACCTTGAAGTGGCACAAGCAGCCAAAGCTGAGTTGCAACTAGGAATGGAAATATTGCCACGTACAGGGAGAGGCCCCTCTCAGCACCCCTGTATCTGATGAGCTGATGTTGTACCAAGTGCTGTTGGTGTGCCTTCGCTCGTGCCATCACCAGGCCCAAGGGATTTGTTCATGTTCACCACCTGAGGGATGCGGGGGTATCTTGCTGCATGCCAGGTATAAAGTTGTTGGCACACTTGTAAGCTGGTCTGGTACACCCAGAGTCCTGCTTTTTGGTAAGAATAGTAGGTTTCACCTTAGTAGGCTCCAGCTGATCAAGCAGACCTTTAAATTTATCATCCAGCATAGCTTCAACCATCTTGCCCAGGTGATCCAGCATATCCTGATTACTGACAACAATCGGCCCACCAGTATTTGTAAGCTTGTTCCCCCTGGAGCCTGTTTGCGATCTAGAGTTGCTCGATTTCTGGATAGTACCATTAACTGATTTAGAGCCAAGGTGTTTAGCTGAATTGAGGGGTAACTTAATTGGAGTGGGTGGCACTTAGGGGGGCCTGAGCCACAGATGATAGAACCTGTACTTGAGGTAGGCTCCCAACATTATTGATCACAGCAGCAGCCACTGTTCACTGACTAATAGAGTTAGAATTTAAATCAAGTATAGCATCAGCATCATCACATGAGGCCATAGGGGGAAGGGAGAGCCTTCTTTCAGTGTTCCACACTTCCTTATTGAATTCTCCCACTACCTTTTCTATATATATATATTGAGGGTGCAGACCTTCCTTTTGGCCGTTGAGCCCATCTGTTCGGGATTCTATTTCAGTTTGGACATCCTATCAGTCATCCTTTAGGGTACAGGGTGATGCACCTCGTAGAACAAGAGATACTTGGTTACTGACCCCTCCTTCCAGACAGCAATAAACTATGGTTTAACATCTCACTCATAATATGAGCAGCAGATCGGCAAGATTATGACTGTGTAAGATGGAGTAAGAACAAGAGAATTGCCTACCCCAAGAAGCCGATGTCAGAGAGGCAGCCCAGCCCAGCCTTGACTGGCCATGGATTAGCACAGACGGGCCCGCTTTTGGCATGTCCCACACAGCGGGAGGAAAAGCGGCACTTTGTAGAGCACCCAACTGCCTTTCCCCTACCTCCTTATTTATTTATTTATTTACTTCATTTGTAAAGCGCTCTGTCACCTAACAGGCATCCTGGCGCTAGCAAACTCAGAGTACAGTGTAAAAATGGGCCAGGAAAAACAGACAACTTACTAGACTTTGGGGAACAACCAGGTTTTTAGTTTCCTTCTAAATAGAAGGAGATCGCTGATTTGTCTCAATTCCAATGGGAGTCCATTCCAAAGTCTAGCAGCTGCTACACCAAAGGTTCTACCACCCGATTTAACTTTCCTTCCCTCCTGCAGCTTTAAGACAAATTCAGGAAAAGCAGTATGGGGCCCCCAAGCTGGTCTCCATGGCGTCAATAGTATGTTGCAGACAGGTACATTTAATTTTACACTTTCAGGTCCTCACAGGTGGTTATTTTGGCTAGTAGACACAAATGGTTGTTATTCTCCTTTTTTGAATTCCACTTTGGGGTTTAAGGGAAGCATTATTCCTACTCTAAGCATTCCAGTATTATCACCACCTATTCTGTGGGGAAACTGTTAAAAAATGGTGTGAACATTCCACACTGTCTGCAGTAAAACAACATATTTGTCTCCTATCAGAAGGCATGGACCTATCTGATTTTATGTTAGGTCCTAAGTCTCCCTGTCCTAAAAGATTTATTTATGCCACATATAATGTAACTTAGGAAATTATTGCTAATGAAAGCTGCTGCACATTTAAGACAAATTGATCAAGATAATTTGGACAAAGTGCTTGCTGTTCTTGAAAATAGTATTAATACATTGTCTTCTCGCATTAACAATTTGAATAACGTTGTGTCATCTGTTATTGAGCTCATGCAAAGTGACAAGTCTACATTGTACCATGGGCAAAGTCCGCTTAGATCTATAATGTAGTTTAGCTGGACACTTCAAATGTTTAAGAATGGTCGAGTTCCTTGATTTTACTTTAATCGACCCAACTGCTCTTGCCTTTCAATCTGACACATAAACAACAACTCATGGCTAAGAAAGATGCCACATACACCATGTTACATCTTGAGAAGTTAGAACAGCTCCAATTCATAGTAGCAGAAACACCTTCCGCTGTCTGGTTAATACATGGTATAATATCTTTACCAATTCTGACATTCCAGATCAAAGCTTTCATGAAACATTTCCCTGTCAGTAGATATGAACCCCTAAAATGCAGTTTCATTAATGAGTTATGGTCAGTCCCATTTTCTTATTGTTGTGAACGTGCCAATAAAGAGGTTTTTCTTACTGGAAAGGAATTTGACTCTTCTGTCTGACATTCACTCATTTGAAAACATGTTACCATTCACGGCACTGTAGCAAATTTGGCCTGTTTTTGAAAAGGAATACAAGCCCCTTCAATTATCCCCCTAATTCAAGTCCTTTCAAATGGATGCTATTTAATGTTAAGCAGTCAGTATTGTTGTGGAATGAAGGCTGGAATCCCATATATTTTATTGGTCTCCCAGATAGTAACCTGCTGTAATAATGTACTGTTCTCTCCCATTCAAGGCAGATTCGATAGTTCGTTATGTCCTTTCATGCCAACTTTGAAGGCAGATTTTAACAAGCTAACCAGGCTCAAAGCACTATTGTTTCAAAATGATGTAGCATTAACATCTGCTCATAAAACTTTTGAATTGCAGGTTGCAAGGACATGTAGTGAAATACAGTCCTTGTTAAACACCAATCTCCCATTACATTTTGGAGAATTAGTCAACCACATTCTTAATGCATCAAATACTGCCAGAATTGCTCACGTTTTTAAAGTTGTAGAATGTGGCCTGGTCAGTTACTTCCAGAAATTTTCAGAGTAATACCAGCTTTTATTCGTTCATTTTTCCTAATCCCGGGCAGAGTTCTCGTAGCTGCACTATGCGGAACTCCGCAAAGCGGTAAAAAAACTCTGAAATGCTGCACAGATTTCTACGATCATGTAGATTTGCTTGTTCTGCTTGCTCGCAAAACATTTCTGATGTTTGGCAACACGGACTGGGTGTTCAGGGGCAAATATCGCGCAATCTTCTCCACGCGCTCGCCAATGGGCATGACCATCTTGTTTTTCTACTCTTTGTTATGGTTCTGCGGCCTGTTTTGAATCTTCCCTATAGCTTTTCAATCCTTTGTTCCTAAAACTTTTTTAATTTTTTTTATTTATTATCTATCTGTCTCTCTTCCTAAGTGTATATTTTGCAGTTTTTTCTACTTTTACTGTGTTACTGTACTGTCTTTCTATCACTTGCTTTTAATTTTTTTTACTTCCCTACTTCTTCTCCTGACTTTATTTTTAACTTCTACATTTTGTTCGCTGCCCCCTGCCTCCCAGAACCATGGCTAAGAGTAAGAAGGTGACACAGAGTGCGACTAGAAGCCGCCTTCCTTGAGGAAGGCATCGCCCAGAAGGGGTGCAGCCCCGGGCCTTACTCTCTGAGGTGGAGGTGGCTGCACTTTTTTTTTTGTACAGCCCCACCTCCCCTTAACCTTCACAGCAGGCGGCAGGCCTGGTTCTGGCTACGGGATCCAGGAGCATCACCAACGGTGGGCGAGGCTGCGCCCGGCAGTGCTTTGCTACTCTGAGGTCCAGCGCACCCACAACCAACTGAATCGCAGGTGGTCCGAAATCCTGGACCGGGAGCAGGACCTGCTGGACCTGCTAGGGGTTGAGGTTGTGGGGCTTGGTGAATAGCTAATGTATTACTATTGTGTGTTCTGTTCTGTGTTGTTGCAAATATTGTGTTTTTCCCAAATAGCAAGAATGCTGCTGCTGCTTACATGATGGTAAGTTATGTTTAAACATCTCATAATATGTGATTGTTATTCTTCTAGACTGGTGAAAGGCGCTTCTAATCTTATTTGTTTGCAAATTTGCACTCGCTTGGGCTGATTATGTAAGAGAGGTTAGAGAACAAAAGTTAGGTAATGCAGAATAGAGAGAATCGTTTCCTTTTTCCTGTGACTAAGATAGTGGTAGGTAGTTATAGTTAGTTACTTAGTATTACTTGGTAATTTTTTAGCGGTCCGCCTGATGCGCCCTTCGTCACATGCTGCTGACTCCTTAGGTGAATCTTTTGTAGTTTGTTCGTGAGTGAATAATATAGCAACTCAGCATCAGCAACCAACCAATAATTTGGTGTATGCAATATGCATGCGTCCATCTATGCATTTTTGAGGACTAAAATAAATGCAGACTTAGTGAATTGGCTTGTCAACGAGGGTTAATTGTGAATGAGATCGAAACTTCGAAGAAGAAAATATAATTCTTGGCAATTCTTTCCCAAAGTCTTTGGAATAGGCGGACTGGGAGGTACTTAGGTTTAGGATTCTGGAATCGGAATGGAACAGTGGAATAATAAAGAGATAGGACGGTCCGCGACCGCGATACTAGTTTACTACTACTAGTCGATCTGATTAGATAGGTCAAATGTATTGTAATTACAAAAATATTTTTGGGCCGATTTTTTAAATATTTATTATTTCACACCAATCAATTTTTGTCTCTTTATTATGTCTTACATGATCAGCATCCAGGGGCAACACGAAGACGGGTTTGCCAAGCCGGGAGATGGAGTTGCCTCCCAGGAACTCCCCTCTACAGATGGTTCTGCTGCTGGCCCCAATAAGTCCTCCTGTTGTTAATATTAATAATTATATTTCCTTAACTCTTACTACACACTATTTTTTTCAAACTATTCTTTCCATTTCCATTTCCTAATTCTATTTTTTACTAAATCTTCTTTGATCTATCTGTTTCGAAATTCTTGGTATCCCTGCATTACCTACCAACTGGGTTATTTATATTTCTAGTGTCTGTTTTTTTTATTACATCAATTTAACTGCCTCTGACTCTGTACTATTTGTCTGTAGTTTGGTTTATAATTTATTCCCTTATTTTTGTGGACTGCCTAGTGGTGGTACTACTGTAAGACTCAGAGAACACATTGGTCCTTTACCACCACTAGTACTACTACTCTGCTGCGTAGATTGCATGCCCAACTAAGGTATTCTACGCATGTTTGTTGAGATTAGAGGGCTTTCTTTTACTTTCTTCCTCATGCTCAATCAGTAAATAAAAAGATGGTCACGTTGGACACCCCATAGTGATGTATTTTTACTTTTACTTGTCTCTAGACCTAGTACTATTATTATTAGCAGCAGTTGATTGTGAACAACTAATTACCGTGCACCATGGCTGGAAGGAAGTATGAGGAGGAGGACGGCACAATTATATTTTCCAACCAAGAGTTGGGAGCTCTTTTTCTTTTAAAAAAGTTTTAAAATAAAACTCAGATTCAGTAATAGCTCTCGCCACTGAGCCCAGTCCTTTGGGTTGTCCTCTTTTTGAGAGGCTTTTCGAAAATTGGCACCAACAAAATGCCCAACCAGATACTTTATTTGTTTTGATAGGATAGGACATACTGTCTACTCTACTCTAGTACCCGATTTGTACTAGTGAAGCTGTGGTATATGTACGTATTGTATTGTCAATCTTGCTAGCGAACAAAAAAAAATAGGGGGAGGTATGTATGGCATCTAAAAAATATGCAATGTTTTTTCTAGGTGAACCAACCGCCAGTGCTTTTGCCAGCGGCGAAGGCAACACCAGTAAGGAGGAAGTAGCAGATGCAGGGGGTGAGCCAGCAGCGGTGGCAGGTGGTGGTAAGTTATATTCCTTACTTATTGACAATACACTTGCTGCAAGGGTGTACACTGTTCAAAGATGGTTGAAGAAGACCCCCTTTACTTAGCATTAGCAATAGCATTAGCGGCTAGAGTTGAGAAATTAATGGCCTCTTCTATCTGACTTCAACTCAGCTGGGAACGTTTTATGAAGGAGACTAAGAAGAGTCAGACGACTTTGATGGATGGGTTGAACGAAAAGGGAAAGAACTAGAAGGATGGAAGGAGAAAGAACGGGTGACATGCAATATATGACTGGCAGTGAAGGATGCGTGGGTGAAGGAAGGGGGCCCAGGATGGATATAGGTGGCTGATAGGATGCATGGGTGGTTGAAGGATGGTGAAAGGTGAAAGAAAGGATGCCTGCCTGGGTGAGTGGGTGAAACTGTATGGGTGAAAGGAATCCTCCGGGAGGTTTGATGCGTCAAACTCAAAGGCAAGCAAGGACGCATGGGTGGTAGTTTAAAAAAAATGACAAATGTATATTGTTGGTGAAAGGTTTGTTGAGAGATTAAGAAGAATGATAGCCATGTTTACTTTGAATGGATGGATGCCTCGATGGTATTCAATCACAGCATAGGTGGAGACTGTCACTGGATGAAAAGAATGTAAAAGGAAAACAAACCGTGCCAGAGTAGCAAAGTCAAAGGTGAAGATGAGGATAAGATTTGAATAAAAAAAATAATGCTAGAAGACCAATGCAATGATAAATAGGAAAATCACTGAGAATAAACAAGGACTGTTTTTTTTCAAGATTTTTGATTTAAGGTTGTATTTCAGAATACTCCTGTGACTCATAGTAGTTTGCAAGCACAACATATATATTGTGTATGTATGTACCCATACCCACCCATTATCATTTGCCTCCCTCCTACTCCGTAGCCCACTCCCACTCCCTACCTATGTAATTTCGACCATGTCAGCCATGGGTGGCCTATAGGCTGCATGTTTACACAATCAAACAATAGTAGTACCTCACGTCGTCCCGTATATAATCATTCAGTTCAGATATCACCTGCCTTGTTTTAGTAGACAGGGTGAAAGTGAAATTGAGCAGTTGCCATTGATTTAACAGAGTATGGCCATAATAGGAAAAAGGATAATTACGTAGTTGTAGACTACAGCTGCTCCACCTGCAGACAGTAGCAAAGTAAAGTGAGTCTGCGACTACGACATGAGTATGTCTGTCTAGGGCGCAAACTGACTGAGCTGGCATGCCTACAAGGTTAATTTAGCTAAACAAGAGAGAGAAGAAGAAGACGTGTCTACTCCATAGTGCCTAGTAACGCCTGAAACTCCCACAAATGTTAGAGGCCGAGGAAGTGGGAGGATAACACAAATGTTATGTACTGTGCTTGCTAGTGCTACTGTGCCACTATAATTTTATGTGTATAATTAATTTTGTGCTACTGTTTTGCTAAGAGTATTGGTTACAATTGTCTTTTTCCTTTCATGATATAGCTACTCCTTCCCAACCGTAGCAACAACCCAAAAGGAAGGAGTTAGCAGCCAGGGCCCGGCAATGGAAGCTGGAGGCCATTCGGGATGAATATTGGTGGCAGGTGGTTCAGGCTTAAGGAGAAGGCGGCAGCTGCTGCAGTCTTCTCCAATACCCCGGGCCCCAGCCAGGCCCCCCCCAGTGCTTCCAGTTGTATGGCACCGTGGTCTGGCAGCTGCTTGCGCACTTCTTTAAACACTGCGGCTCACCTCTATGCAACTGCAAGACATTTCAGCGCTGTATGCTCCTCCGGATGGCGCACCTAGAGGAGCAGATAAACACCCTGGAGAGGAAGATCTGGCAAGCCTTCTGCTAGACCTCTGTCACCTTGCTCCTTTTTTAATCTTTTTTTTGGTGGGTGGGAACTGGACGTTGGAGAAAACTTGATTTTTTTAATGGACATTTTAATTTATGGACATTGGACAATTGGACTCTTAATGATGGATATTGGTTGGGGTTAGGGAGAGGGTTGGGTCTGGTGTTTTTTTCATTCTAGTTAGTTTATTTGTTAGGGGAATACATTATTTATAGTTTAAATATGATGTAAATCTTTTGTGGGGGGTTACTCTTTTACTTCACACTGTTTCCTTTGCTGCAGGGCCGCAGCCAGTTTTTGATTGAAATCTGCCGATAGTGTAACACACCACCAGATAGATGCGGTACCATCACTTGTCCTACTAGTACTGTCAGTCTTTTATCCTAGCCTATGCAGTCTGCAACTAAAACCCCTATAGACTCGAAAGGTTGTGGGTGTGTGAATTAATTAATTTCCATAGTATATACATTATGCACCCCCAAACTTCTTCTCTCATCTGTGATTGATGTTTATACTTAGGCAAAGCGATGGCTGCATGGTGATGGTTTGGTTTCCCATGGTGCCGTGGTGGTGGTAGTAGTAGTAGACACTGACAGTAGCATTTGCAAAAAAAGAAAATGAGTCAGCCAGTCACCTGAGGGTGTCTAGGAAACAAGTAGTAGAAGTACAGTACACAAGAAGACTATCCAAAAAGTCTTTAAAGGTATTTTCTTGCTACAACACCATTGGAGTTTGATACCTGGGTGTCTTACAATGGGTTTTGGAATCAATTTGAATGTGGGTTTGGGTTGCATGACTTTAAAATGGCTGTATCATCAGGATATAAAGGAACTCAATTATGTTTTGAAGGCAAAATTATTAATGTAATATTTGTGTTTTCGTTTCTTTTACCTTTGAATGTATTATGTAGATATAACAAATCGTAGCCGGGAGATATCTACCTTCCTGAAGAAGGTGGTTGTTATACGCTAGTACCCACCGAAATGTGCCAATAACTTTTTAATGTCTATACACTAGATCTTTGGGATATTTGTAAGTCGATGGTAAAACACTATGTAATATTTTCCGATTGCAACAAATAATCTATTACAGACTGGTGTCTTTACATAATCACATGAGTTTTCTGTCTATTGTTTTCTCTTGCCTTGTTGTATGTATAATTGTGAAATTATTGTTTGTTGTTTTTTTCTGTGACCCTCCCTTGATGCAATATAGGTTGTTTTGCTTTTTTATTGTATACACAACAATTGTTTGTGTTGGAGAAATGAACTGTTCTGTCTGATGGTTTTTTAAAATAATGTTTTAATGATTATAATGAACTATCCAATTAAAGGTTAAAATAAATCTTTATATTTTTTCCAACTATTCCTTACTCCAAATGTGAATTTATGCTCTGGTGATACGGGATGAATATGTTATATGAATGAGATTGAAGTGTTTGATTCCACCAAAGAGGAAGTTTGTTTCCTGACTGGGGTCTACTTGGTGCTCTACCTCTTTGGGTGTAAGGAGCCCCTCTCTGCTTTAAGGCACACAAAGACTGCCAAACAAGAAACCATGATGATGATAAGCAATGCTAAAGTAAAATAAACCATAATGCCTAGTACAATTTACAAACTGAAGTCGACTCGAGGTATGATGTGGACAAGCGGCTTCATAGCCTTTAGTGCTGTAACTAGGATGATTGATGACTCGATGCTGGCAAATATATTATGATGGATTATGTTGTTCCTCTACAAAAAAAAAATAGAATATTGAATACTGTGCATGGGTGGGCAATCTAATATTGCCAGTGTGGGCTATAGTATATATACTTAGAGCAGAAGAAAATCCTCACCCTGCCTTGAGTTAGTGTTGCTTTCACCACATCTGCCCCAGCAAGTGTGTGATCAATAATTGGTGAAAAATTAATTTAGTCACACCTTTATATAAATCACACAGCCCGGGGGAAGAGGGTTAGGGTTTGATGAATGGTTGGAAAGGGGGATTTGAGGGAAAGGTTAGACAAAGACAAACACTACACATGGACAACACAACACACATAATCTTGGCAGCCGACCATCATAAATCTGTTAAGGGAGAAAAAGGAAATGCATGCATAATGATGACTTGATGAGTAGTACTAGACCAGTACAGGGCAGTATATCATTAATTATTATGCAATTGCTTGCCTGTCTTCCCCCAGAAAGACCCAAGTTACATACATTTTATGTTCTGTTGGTTCCTTTGAAAAATAGTGAAGAAAATTAAAAAATATCTGTAGGAGTCAAATATAAGCAAACAAAAACAACAACACATACAGTTGTAATGATTGAAGAGAAGACATGAATCAAATGAAATGACACTATAATTATTCCCAAATTGGGAGATGCATCTCCACATTCCTCTTGGTCCTTCCTTGGACTGTCCGTCTGTCAATCTTGGGTGCCTGCGTGGCGGATGTGATTTGGTAAGGTAAGTGCGAGTTGTTTTTCCCAGTATAGAGCAGGGTAAAGGCCGGCCTGTAGATGAAAAAACAAAAAGGATATTAAAAAATCAAGGAAAAAAATTAAACTGCATAAATTAATGAGGAGTGCACGAAGACTTTCAGAGGCGGCATGGCTAAATCATGTCTGTTTCCAATCAACAGGAGCAGGACCCCCACCCAACCTCCACTTAGCTTACAATTTGAGCCATACAACACTGAGCATACATACACACTAGGGGTGGGCGGAATTTGTGTATTCACGCTACGCAAAGCTCCGCGAAACGGTAAAAAATCTCCGCGAGCATGCAAAAGTTCCCCAAACACGTGGAATTGCTTGTTCCACCCATTCGCAATGCTTTTTTCCTGTTCGTGAACGCTGTTTGCGTGCTCGGGTAGAAATATCTTGCAAACACGCATTTTGAAAGCGCGAACAAGCAAAAAATTCAGCGAAACCGCGGATAGCAGAATTTTGGGCAATTCGGCGTGATCCACGGAACGCGAAATTAACCAAATTCAGCAAATTCCGCAATCCGCGAGCGGAACGGAATTTACCGCCCAGGCCTAATACACACACAGCAACATATCATTTTCAAAATTAAGTAACAAAATCAATGCACTGCTGTCAGTCATAATACCACACTCGCCTCCACCACTACACAGACATGTAGGTCTAGTGTTGTTTACCTTTTAGGTCACTTCATGAAACGCCCCAAGTTATTCCATCAATCATCTCCAATACTACTGACTGACTGTGATTATGGTATGGTCATGGTCTCCAACTCTGTACCAAAAGTGTCCCGAGTGAGTCCAGACTCAAAAATGCAATGGATCGGCCTGCAGCAGTATAATTTTGTTATTGAACAACAAGAAGGGAAACATTGACTTGAGTCACTTGTTTGTGTGTAGAATACTAGTAGACATCATGCACAACAAACACCAATCACTCAGAGTCAGCAAGCAATGCATGTCATCATTTACCTGTTCTTCCGGGGCAGTCCCTCTAGGCTCAGAAAGGAGGATAGATATATAGTCAGGTTTGGAGGGACTCAAGGCGGGCACACATTTCACATTTGTTGTATTCTCCATCCAATGTCTGGCTTGAGGGAAATGGATTTCATGTGAGTCAGGAGGAGTGGACTTACTTCTTCACTGACTGCACACAGTTGCAACTCCAATCCGGCAATAAAAGAGTAGGAAGGTGGTGATGGATTTTTTGTGATTCGAACCAGAAAGACAGTGACGCACACAAATAATAAAGTAAATAATATTCCTTAGATATATCTTTTTGGGGGGATTTTTTTGGGAGTCAAAGGAAGAAAGAAAGTAACTTGAAAGCCATAGTTGTCAGGGAAGTAGAGCTCATCCTCAAACTCTGGTGGTTCACCCAGAAGTAGGTCACCTAATACACTACTTCCATGACCTAAGCTGCCGTCATCATCTTCCTGCTGTGCTACTTCAGGTATGGTGTAATCCGGTGGTATAAAGTGCTGATTCCTTTTGATCATGGTTAACCTCTACACATTTTGGGGCAAGAGACTGGTCCTTCTCACTGTCAGAACAGCACCAGCAGCACTGAAAACATGATCAGAAGAGACACTTTTGACAGGGCAAGCCAGATAGTTTATCACCAGCCTGCTGAGCACTGACCATTGGCGCATTTTCCCATACCAATACAGCAATGGGTTTTGATCAAAGTACACATCTGTTGAGTCATCCAGATAGGTCTGGACTGTCTGCGTAATGCTCCAGGGTGCTCTACTTTGCTCGGCCTCTTTTGCCTTTGCCTCAGCAATGGACTTAAGCCCTGCCTTTAGAAACCATTCATGTGCCAATTTTTGGGCTGATGCTCCTGTTCTTGTTGTTGATGTTGTTCTTGGTGTTGTTGGTGGTTGTGGCTGCTGTGAGCCAACCGCAATGTGTTCAGTCTGTGAAGTTGAACTTGAAGGCTGACCTGCAGTACTTGTTGTGCCCTGGAGGAGCGGGCCTCCAATTTCCGGCCACTCTTTTTCTAGCTGACTGGCTTGCACAGTTATCCAAGTTTTGTAGCTGACAACATCCCTGTCTGAAAAATGAATGAAAGTGTGCACTAATGATTTGTACCATGGATCAAGAATTGGGGCACAAATGTAATGGTTGGATAACAAAATGCCTCTTTGCACCCTTGTATTTTCAGATAAACGAAGGGTTAAACTCTCCACCAACTCATATGCTTCTTTTTTTAACTTCACACCTGCTTATATTGCAGACACCCCCTTCAGCTGTTCCTGTAGCATGTGTAACAATGGGATAGCATGGCCCATAGTACAGTCCTCCTTGCTGACTTCACGTGTGGAGACCTCGAAAAGAAGTAGCATCTCTGTCAGGCATTTAGATAGGCCCCATTGGTCCATCTCAATGATCATGCCTTTCACAGTAGCATCCACTCTTTCAATGACATATTCATTGATTGGTCGGTACTGCTTAAACAGACGTTCAAGCATGTAATAAGCTGAGTTGCAACGTGTTGGCACATTCTGGATGAGTGCTTTAACTGGCATTCTATTATCATGTTGAATCATCCTCAGCTGCTTCCGGGTTTTAAAAGAATGGCTAAAATGTGTGCAGATTCTTCTGCAGGTGGTCAGTAAGTTGCTGACTCGGTCTTCTTTGACAGAAAGTCTTGAACAATGATGTTAATGCAGTACACCAAACACAGGACCCTGAAATAGCTACCATCGGCCATGACCTTAACTATATTACTGATTCTCAAGGTAAGAGAGAGAGAGAGAGAGAGTGTTAATGTGTTAAGGAAACTGTGGTAGAAGAGGAGAGGAGTTCCTCTTGTCGGAACTAGGGTCCTCACACACCAAGCAAGCTAGGTGTCATGCTTCATCATATGGACCTGCTCCTCGTCGGGTCGGCGCTGCAATACCCGACGGGCACCCATAAAGGGGCTCTTTAGCAGAGATCTTTTTTTCCTGGCCGTATGGTGCAGTGCGTGTGAGGGGTCTAGTGGTGTAGATGTGAGTGAGTGTGAGTGGTTAAAACAAGTTGGATAGTCCAAAATAAGACTTTATTGGGAATGGCTGTCCATTTGGTTAAAAACAAAATTAGAGTGGCAGCTTGCTGATGTGAGGGTCCAGCTTAGCTATGCTCATCTAAGGTGGTCAACATGTTTTGTGCCTCGCGGTCCTAGTGATCCTTGGCAATTCTTCAGGACCTCTTGAAATGTGACTATCTACACAGTGTGGTTGGTGCAATAGTTACCTACCACGTATACTGTTATGGGAACGGTCTCTCCATGTAACAATGGTAACCTAAGGGAAGAGTAAGGCAACCATGACATGGGTCAGCGTAGAGAACATAGTACTCTCTTACACATTTCTAACAACCACAATCTCTCTTCTTACAAAGGTGTGTAGTTAAAACATGTTAACTGCATTGTGGGTACCAATTGTAAGTCTCCGTGCAGAGTCAGTAACATGTAATCAGAAATAAAGTATAGGACTAGCTATACATGAAAGTGCAATTAAAACTAAGATTTAAAAACAGGAGACTGGATGTGCAAACGTAATTGCAATAAAAAAAGGAGTGGTATTAAAAACACAGAGGTGCATGTGGGGCACTCACATAATAAAGTGTAAACCCCTGCTTCTGTCCATGTACGCTGCGCTACCGGGACACCAAGATTCTGGTGTCCTAATGGTGAAACGGCCGACATCACTATATACATTTTTCTTTTTTCATAGTAACCCAGAATATTTGGTCCTGAAGAAACCCTGTATCTAGAGAGGGTCGAAACGCCGTCGACTACAGACAAAAGAGATAGCTCGAAAAATTGAAATAATTTTAAATGTATATTGCTCATCCTTTTGTACTGCACCAATGACCTGTTCTTCACTTGTTCGTTCACCTTGTCACAGAACATTCACTTAATAGGTTATGGTCACTTCACTGGGGCACACTGCAATAAATAATGTGTTTCTAATTGTAATTGTA
Source organism: Triturus cristatus (assembly GCF_964204655.1). Classification (NCBI taxonomy): domain Eukaryota; kingdom Metazoa; phylum Chordata; class Amphibia; order Caudata; family Salamandridae; genus Triturus; species Triturus cristatus. Next base: position 873,929,416 of record NC_140592.1, on the reverse strand, counting down.
ATTATATTTATATTTTTTTGATATTATATGATTAAATTACCTACTTCGTCTGAAGTCTGGTAGTCTTGCTGTCAAAAAGTGTATGGGCTGCTTTGATTAATTGGTATCGCAAATAATATAGATATCAATAGACTCGATAGAGAGTCAATAATTCCTTGTTTATACAAAAAAATGTGTTTATGATTGAATCTGAGCAATCATAAAGGTTGCAGATTTCTATTTGATTTAGATTAATGAGTTCCTTGTGAACATTGTTTTCTGTACTAATGTACTTACCCAGTTCACAAGGATGTATGGGTTGCTCTTGTTTTCCTTAATATTGATTATGCAGTTTTCTGCAAGAACTTTTGTGCATCATTGCTCACCCTATTTTTGGGTTGTTGTTTTTTTGTTGTTGTAATTTATGTTTTTTTAATTTAAATTTTCAAATAGTTCCTAACAAATATAGTAGTAATATTGAGTATGTCAGACAGAGAAGCACCACTGTATACTGAAGAGTACATCGCTAGAGTTATTAGTGGACCCTCACTATTCTCTTCTACCACAGAGGTAATCAGCTCTAATCCTAGGGTAGTACTCCTTGACAAACTAGAGAAGGCCAAGAAAAAGCATGTCCGTACAGAACTACATGCCCGAATGCTAACGGAATATTTAAGAGCTAACCTTATTCCACAAGGGTCGATAGTCAGAAACATACCGGGCATTTTTAGAGAAGACAAAAAGTTCAAAGGGGGCTTCTCTCACATTTCCACCACATGCTCAAGACACTGGATGGTCTAGGCATTGAAACTGCATTGGAACATAGTAAACGAGAACTCATTGAAATAGAGAACCTGGAAAAGGAATTATTTGGATGTGACCAAATTGAAGAAGCCAAATTGGCTCTTGATAAACTGAACAAAACCATACAAGAATTAACTCCTTTGAGTTAAAGAAAAAAGCGGATAAGGTGCAGAAAGACATCGCTGCCTACAGTAAAGAAAAAGCGTTTCCGTATCTGCTAGACGATTTCTACATGCAACCGCAACAGTTTAAGAAGAGCGTTACCTGGGGCCGATATAAGAATGGGGAAGCACAGGTCTTTTCTTCGTAATGCCCTCACACACCCCAAGGGATGTCATGCTTCATCATTTGGGCATTTGCCCCTCGTCAGGCCGGCGCTGCAATGCCTGACGGGCTCCCGAAACCGGGGCTCTTTGTCGGGGATCTTTTGAAGAAGCCGTATGGGTGCGTGTGGGTGTGAGGGCAGGGTAGTGCACGAGGAGTGAGATGTTTTAAAAAAGGTATAGGGCCGTCCTACCTATTTGAGTATTTTATTAATGAGGTAGCTCTAGCCTTGGTAAAAAGAAGTGTAGAAGCCCTAATTAGGAGTGATGGTCCCGCCCAGAGCGAGGGTAGGACGCCAGCAAGTTGCCAGTCTACCTACAAATCGGAGCAACTATTGTGCTCTGTTGTCATCCCCGTCTGTCCGGAACTAGGTCGTGAGGGGTCTATCCTCATCTCAGTACCAGTTCCCTATAAATCACCCCCTACCGTTCCAAGCAACTAGTGCTAAAACGGTAGTGCACTCACCTTTAAACGTTCTATTTTTGGTCCTGACGAAGTGCCATTGACCCTTTTTGGGGCAGCTGGGGCACGAAACATGTTGACCACACCCTCACATGACCAGCCCTTACGGACCATCACTCCTAATTAGGGCTTCTACACTTCTTGGGGTGTGTGAGGGCATTACGAAGAAAAGACCTGTGCTTCCCCACCTCCTCCCCCTCCCTAACTAGCTACCCATAGGAACTGCTCTTCCTGTTCTCAATATTCCATTGGTGCCTTCTGAGCAGGACCTAAATCAAAACTAGGCTCCTTGTCCCTCCCTGAATAAAAAAGCCGATATAAGAATAACAATTTAGTAGGATTTTCTGAATCTTCGGCCGGATCTGAATCATCAGACGACGGGGGCGAAGGTACAAGTGGCTTGCAAAGAAAACAACAGCAGCCTTTTTTAGGACAGGCACAGAGGGGCAGAGGGACCAACCGGAATCAGAGGAGAGGGAGAGTGTGGCACCAGTTTGCAGGAGAAAGGCAAACACGCTGCCAATATTACACATGGGGACCAGAGAACCAGTAACAAGAGGTCTAGATGTAACCACTGTCCTGAACACTGAAACCAACATGATAGATCAATCTGTAAACAGTACTATCCGGATCTTCAATCTGTCCACTCATGTAATGAATTCAAACGAACTGTCTCTTCTAAGTAAAGGTCTCTCGTATGTCATTACAGAAACTACTGATTTTTTCAAACTTCAAACTGAATTACACAAATTTTTTAGGGCCTTAAGATTGAGAGTTGATTTCAGTAATTAAGAAGAAATGGCCCCCCCCTGTAGATCTTTTATGCGGCTTAAATCTACTTTCATACCTACTAATAGTATGATGCCACCTGAGATTGTGGCCTTTGAGAAAGGAGTCTTGGAAGACATTTTGAAAATGAAAGAGCAAAAGAATTTCACTCCATATAACATTATCAAACCAGAACGAGAGGCTCTAATCTCTCTAAGAAACAATGAAAAAATAATAGTGAAACCTGCAGATAAAGGTGGCGGAATCGTAATACAAGAAAGAGCTAAGTATGAGGCTGAAATAATGCGACAAGTTAACAACGTTGAACATTAGATAAAACTTCCTTGTGACCACCTTACTGACATACAGAAACAGATATATGGAGTTACCAAGAAGGGACTTGATGAAGGGTTCCTTACCAAACAAGAGTTTGACTACCTGAACAAAGGATACCCAAGGACACCAGTCTTATACACCTTGCCTAAGGTACATAAAGATATCGAGAACCCTCCGGGGAGACCCATCCTATCGGGATGTGGTTCCGTCATGGAACCTCTAGGACAATATATCAATTTTTTTATCAAAGATTATGTCCCTTGCCTACCAACGTATGTCAGGAAAAGTACACATATGATTAATTTGGTTGAAGGCTTGGAGTACAACCCGATGGAGGAAATTCTAGTCACAATGGATATAAATTAATTATACACGAATATCCCACAGATGTAGAGCATTAATGTAATCAAAGCAATATTAGACAACCGTCCGGCACCACTTGAAGTTCCTACTGTGTTCATTGCTGATCTCTTAGAAATAGCACTCACCAAGAATTATTTCAGATTCAACTCTACCTATTACCAACAGTGCTCAGGTACATCGATGGGAGCTATTTTTGCTCCTAATTTAGCCAATCTTTATGTAGGCGAGCTAGAAGAGAAATGGATCAACAACATCAACAATCCATTCGTGGGTAATATAAAAAGCTGGAAACGCTACATCGATGATATTTTTTTCATCTGGAAAGTCACCGCGGAGAGTTTGGATTCCTTTGTAGCATACCTCCATGTCTGCCAAACAGCTTTAAGCTTTACCCATCATAAAGATAGGTATATGGTCCCATTTCTGGACCTTAAGATAAGATGCCGTGATGATCACTTCGATGTTTATCGTAAGCCTACTGATAGGAACACACTTTTACAATACAGGAGCTTCGACCCTAGAGCATTGAAGGACGGCCTTCCATATGGTCAATTTTTAAGATTGCGACGCAACTGCTCGGAAAAGGAAGATTTTTTCAAAGAAGCAAATATACTCCGTACCAGATTACGTGAAAGAGGATACCCCAAGAGACTTGTAAAGACCTCAATTAAAAGGGCATGGATCAGCCCCTGGGAGGCACTACTCAGCCAAACTATAAAGAAGAGGATTAAACGGAGTGTGTGCATGACTACTTTTTGCCCTTTGAGTACACAAGTACAAAAAACGATCAAGAGACACTGGCCAACTCTAAGTAACCTTCATTCCTGTCTAGAACAACCAATGTTTTCCTTCAAAAAAGGTAAATACATCAGGGACCATTTGGTACATTCTGATACCAGTATCAATCATGGCAAAACTACCATCCGTGAGTTATGGGCACTACCTCCTCTGACATGACACTATAAATGTGGTAGTTGCGTGTCTTGTAATTTCACAGTAGGGACCAAAGAGTTTGCACACAGAGAAATAAGATTGAAACTACAGACATTCACTAACTGTTTTACATCCAACATTATCTACTGTATCTGGTGTCCATGTGGCCTGATATATATTGGTCAAACCACACAACCCATAAAAGCACGCATCTGCCAACATCGCAGCAGAATTCGCTGTCAGGTAGAGAATGCACCACTGGTAGATCACTACAAAAACAAAGGTCATTCAGCTAATGACCTTAAATGGCAAGTGATAGAGAAGGCCAGAATACCACCAAGGGGTGGCGACATTACACTGATCCTGCAATCATTAGAATGTAAATGGATAGACAAATGTGAGTCAATCAGGAATGGCCTGAATAGTCTTGAGGAATGGCGTAGGTATATCAGCCTATACTGAATCAGGACAGCTAGATACGCGTTTTCAGGAATGGATAGACTGGGCTCTGTCTATGTACTAGCTTACATACCTATAGGCATCGATAATGTAATGTAATAGTGTGGTCCATTTTGATGGTGTTACTGGCTTAAATGTATCCAGTTATGAAAACACGCATGGACACTACTAGATATGCATACAGTAAAATTGTTTTGTTTATAATATTATTTGAGACATTGTCATTAAAAATTATGTCTTATTATGTCTATCGTAACAGTGTTTCGGTCAAGAACTGATCGTCAGTCACGGTGTCCATGGAATCACGGAAACAGGTGCATAGATCAAGGTGTATGAGATGTTTTCTAGAGCGTTTAAATAAAAATTGAAAATTAGGTGGATTTTTTAGCGCATTGGCGGTCCGTTAGTAAACGGCGGCCATCTTGTAGTGTTCATGGAGCCGATAGTGGACCAGACTTGTTGCAGGTGGACTACTGTGTCTTATATGTTTGGTGCTGAATGCCCTGACTCAACAGCGGCCATCTTGTAGTGTTCATGGAGCCGATAGTGGACCAGACTTGTTACAGGTGGACTACTGTATCTGATATGTTCTGTGCTGAATGCCCTAACTAGGGAATGTGTCACTGTGATATCTAATGTGGCGAGCAAAGGCACTCCTCTTTAAATTTCGGAATGTAGGTAGTCTACAATCCTACTGAGCAGTGAGGTGCCGGAGCACTTTCAAATAGCTCAGCAAGAAGGGAAGCACCATCTATTGTAGATGTATAGCAAAAAACGGTATGTCCACGAAATATGGACTATCTGTCAATGAGTGCCACCCATGGGATTTGGTCGTTCAGGCCTTGCTGATCTGCCCTCAGACGATGTACCCATCTCTGTTCTATCTTGAACAATGCTTTCTGCATAATCCTGGGATGAGTCTCAAGCACCAGCCATCTTAAGGAGTCCGGTGTGTGATTGTTCTCCTTGCAGTGAGTGTAAAGTTTAGTCGTGACCCTTTGGCATCTTACATTACTCTTATGTTCTGTTATGCGTGTCTTGACTGGTCTAAGGGTCATCCCCACGTATCTCTTATCACACGGGCATGTGATTAGGTAGATACAATGTGTTGTGTTACAATTAGTGTGTCTCAGGATCCTCCAAGTGAAGGTGTCTGAAAAAAACACTTCTTTGGTCACTGCAGTTTGGTGGCACACTGCACATGTGCCACATGGGTAGTGCCTATCACCGGGGGGATAACCCATAATGTTCTTTGCTCCTTGTGGTGGATGTTCCTAGGTCTAGTGTTGATGAGGATATCCTTCAAGTTTTGTGTTCGCTTAAAGGCAAAACGTGGAGGGGGAATGGTGAGATCACCAGTCGTTAGAATTCCCTAATGTTTTTTTATTATGCCTTTTATGCGTGTGGAATTAGGAGTGAAAGATCTGACACAAGTCAGGGTGTCTGATTGTTCCCTATTGTTAGGTAGTAAAAGGGCCTCTCATGGGTTGTTACGTGCCCTCTTGAGTGAGTTTCTGATCTGTCGTTCGGGGTAACCTCTCAGTCTAAGGTTAGAACTGAGGTGGTGAACTTCAGTCAAATAGTCACTACTAGAACTACAATTCCTCCTGATACGGGGGAACTGCCCAAAGGGCAGATTGTCCTTGAGGGCCCTGAAATGGTGACTGCTGTATAATAGCAAGCTATTCCTGTCTGTAGGTTTTTTGTATAGTGTAGTGCTGAGTCCTGTATCATCGAGTACCACACTGAGATCCAAAAAGGGTACGTGGGAATCCGAAATTGTGTGAGTGAATTTCAAATATTGGTTTTGTGTGTTTATCCACTCGCAAAAGTCCAGACAGGTCTGGTGGTTCCCCTTCCAAAAGATCAATATGTCATCTATGAACTGCCTCCACAAGGTCAGATTGTTGGTAGGATGGATGTCAAATGACCTCCTCCTCGAAGGTGGCCATGTAAATACAGGCCATACTAGGGGCGAAGGTGTTCCCCATTGAAGTGCCCTGGGATTGGTGAAACAATTGTTTATTGTATTCAAAATAGTTCTCCGTAAGTGCCAGAGAGGCACATTCCATAATGAAGGAGATTGGGGTCGGAGAAGTCCATTCCTCTCTCATGAGGACGGTCTCAATTGCCGTTAGTGTGGCACGTTGGGGGATATTAGTGTATAGTGCTTCCACATCCAACGTGACCAGCAGGTCAATATCACTGGTGTCATGTATCTCCTCTATAATCTGCAGGATATCCGTTGTGTCATGGATATAGGACATGATCTTTTTGACTAAAGGTTGCAAGAAGTGGTCAACAAATCTGGACAAGGGTTCCAAGAGTGACCCTATTCCAGAAACAATAGGACGTCCAGGGACTGGTGTGGTGCCGTTATGAATTTTAGGTAACCTGTAAAAGTAGGGAGTCCTAGGATCCTTGGCATTAAGAAAGTCGGCTTCTTTCTTGTTGATCCACCCATTACTCTCTGCCTCAAAAGTGATGGTTGCAATCTTGTTGGTTAGTCTCGGTGTTGGATCAATCGAGATGGGAGTGTAGTAAGTGGTGTTATCAAGTTGTCGTCTACACTCACGGTCCTAGTTGGCGGTAGTTTGTATTACAGTAGCACCCCCTTGTCTGTCTGTTTTATAGTGATGCTGTTGCCATTGGCTAGGGATCTAGCAGCCGACAATTCCGCATTAGACATATTGTGAAAGGCGTGTTTCGTGGGAATCATGTCCAATTCATGGAGAACAGCCTTCTAAAAATTCCGGAACTTCAGGAGGGGACCATGCTGTTTGTAGGTGTAAATGACGAGGGACTTCGTAGGCCAGTATCTGTAGACTCTATGGGTGGTTAATCTTGAAAAAATGCTTTTAAGCGTATTTTCTGGAGGAGTTCGTGGATTTCGCAATTGTCTCTAAATTTGTCTGTTCTTGGCGTAGGGACATATCCCAGTCCTTTTTCAAGTACTGCCTGTTCCAGAACAGTCAATGGTCTATGGGACAAATTGACTATTAGTTCTTTTTCCCTCTGTTCCTGCCCCTGGGTTTCGCTAAGTATTGTTCCTGGTCCTGCCATTGTACTGCCTTTGTGGCCCCTCTTTTTCGCTCTCTTCCTCTGCCCTAACCTCTGGGTTACCTAAGGGATAGAACTGGGGCTGTCCATGTGGGTACATGGGGAACTGCCAAAAGGGTGGTCGTGGTGGACCTGTGTAGGCTGGTGTGTTGTTGTGGTGGGGGTAAGAGGGCTGGTAAATCCTCTTCGACTGATTGCTCCCCCAGCTGCCTGTGCTCGAGTCACTATTGGAGGAACCCCGCCTTGAATTATCGGAGCTATCATCAGAGGAATAGCTATTCTTGGTTGCCTGGTAATCTGTTTTCAAATAAGGGTATATCTTCTCCTTATCGAACTTCTGAATATCCTTCTGTAATTTAGCCATTTTTTGTTTGAGTAGATATTCCCTGCTGTCAGTAATCTCACTGTTTATTTCTGCTAATTTCGCCTTGAAAGCGGTGTTCTGAATGGTGGATTTGAGTGCCCCCTCTGCTGCCTGTATTCTTGCTAGTAAGACATCTGCTAGCCGTTGGGCAGTGTTAATAATGAGAACCAGAAGGTCTCGGGTACATTTCCAAGAAACCAGGCACCATTCTTTTTTGAAAGTGGGGTCTTCCAAGAATAGCCTGGCAAAGACGTTAATTATGAGTCCACTGGGAGCAATATTGGCTCGTAGGTATTCCGTCATCAGCGCCCCATGGAGCGTGATTTTGACCCATTCTCTCTTTAATGCTGTAAGTGAAGTCCAGTCTTCTGATTGCGACCCTGAGGCCGTAGACCCCCCTGCCCCTAGGAGGGAGGGTGTTTTCCTTAAAATATCGGCTACAGCTTCATCATTGAAGCTGAGTCCTAGGTTATCCTCCATGATAGGTAGGTTAACTAGACCACCCTTAAGGTTTTTTAAGGGGGTCTACAAAAATGGTCCAGTCAGTGTGAGTAACAGTGTGTGGTAACCTGTTTGATGTCCCACGGGGGTTACCCGTGCATAAACGATATTATCAACTAGGGGGACTGTTGGGCTTTTATGAGAGGTCCAGCATACGTGCCCTTACAGTTATCCAAAATTGAAGAGTATGCAGTTACTCAAGGTAAGAGAGAAAGAGAGAGAGAGTGTTAATGTGTTAAGGAAACCGTGGTAGAAGAGGAGAGGAGTTCCTCTTGTTGGAACTAGGGTCCTCACACACCAAGCAAGCTAGGTTTCATGCTTCATCATATGGACCTGCTCCTTGTCGGGTCGGTGCTGCAATACCCGACGGGCACCCATAAAGGGGCTCTTTAGCAGAGATTTTTTGTTCCTGGCCGTATGGTGCAGTGCAGGATCACTAGGACCGCGAGGCATGAAACATGTTGACCACCTTAGATGAGCATAGCTAAGTTGAACCCTCACGTCAGCAAGCTGCCACTCTAATTTTGTTTTTAACCAAGTGGACAGCCATTCCCAATAAAGTCTTATTTTGGACTATCCAACTTGTTTTAACCATTCACATCTACACCACTAGACCCCTCACACGCACTGCACCATACGGCCAGGAACAAAAGATCTTACCTTGAGGAACTGCATACTCTTCAA